>NW_025334125.1:549222-849222 GCF_014858855.1 Bufo gargarizans | reverse complement strand
ACTCAGAGGGAGGTTTTTGGCAACAGCAGAGGCCAGGTACAAATGTGGCCAGCCAGGGCCCACTACTGGAGGACGAGGATGAGGAGGAGGTGGAGGAGGATGAGGATGAAGCATGGTCACAGCGGGGTGGCACCCAACGCAGCTCGGGTCCATCACTGGTGCGTGGCTGGGGGGAAAGGCAGGACGATGACGATACGCCTCCCACAGAGGACAGCTTGTCCTTACCCCTGGGCAGCCTGGCACACATGAGCGACTACATGCTGCAGTGCCTGCGCAACGACAGCAGAGTTGCCCACATTTTAACCTGTGCGGACTACTGGGTTGCCACCCTGCTGGATCCACGCTACAAAGACAATGTGCCCACCTTACTTCCTGCACTGGAGCGTGATAGGAAGATGCGCGAGTACAAGCGCACGTTGGTAGACGCGCTACTGAGAGCATTCCCAAATGTCACAGGGGAACAAGTGGAAGCCCAAGGCCAAGGCAGAGGAGGAGCAAGAGGTCGCCAAGGCAGCTGTGTCAATGCCAGCTCCTCTGAGGGCAGGGTTAGCATGGCAGAGATGTGGAAAACTTTTGTCAACACGCCACAGCTAACTGCACCACCACCTGATACGCAACGTGTTAGCAGGAGGCAACATTTCACTAACATGGTGGAACAGTACATGTGCACACCCCTCCACGTACTGACTGATGGTTCGGCCCCATTCAACTTCTGGGTCTCTAAATTGTCCACGTGGCCAGAGCTAGCCTTTTATGCCTTGGAGGTGCTGGCCTGCCCGGCGGCCAGCGTTTTGTCTGAACGTGTATTCAGCATGGCAGGGGGCGTCATTACAGACAAACGCAGCCGCCTGTCTACAGCCAATGTGGACAAGCTGACGTTCATAAAAATGAACCAGGCATGGATCCCACAGGATCTGTCCGTCCCTTGTCCAGATTAGACATTAACTACCTCCCCTTAACCATATATTATTGGACTCCAGGGCACTTCCTCATTCAATCCTATTTTTATTTTCATTTTACCATTATATTGCGAGGCTACCCAAAGTTGAATGAACCTCTCCTCTGTCTGGGTGCCGGGGCCTAAATATATGCCAATGGACTGTTCCAATGTTGGGTGACGTGAAGCCTGATTCTCTGCTATGACATGCAGACTGATTCTCTGCTGACATGAAGCCAGATTGTCTGTTACGGGACCTCTCTCCTCTGCCTGGGTGCTGGGCCTAAATATATGCCAATGGACTGTTGCAGTGGTGGGTGACGTGAAGCCTGATTCTCTGCTATGACATGCAGACTGATTCTCTGCTGACATGAAGCCAGATTGTCTGTTACGGGACCTCTCTCCTCTGCCTGGGTGCTGGGCCTAAATATATGCCAATGGACTGTTGCAGTGGTGGGTGACGTGAAGCCTGATTCTCTGATATGACATGCAGACTAATTCTCTGCTGACATGAAGCCAGATTGTCTGTTATGGGACCTCTCTCCTCTGCCTGTGTGCTAGGCCTAAATATATGCCAATGGACTGTTGCAGTGGTGGCTGACGTGAAGCCTCATTCTCTGCTATGACATGCAGACTAATTCTCTGCTGACATGAAGCCAGATCCTCTGTTACGGGACCTCTCTCCTTTGCCTGGGTGCTGGGCCTAAATTTATGAAAATGGACTCTTACAGTGGTGGGTGACGTGAAGCCTGATTCTCTGCTATGACATGAAGACTGATTCTCTGCTGACATGAAGCCAGATTGTCTGTTACGGGACCTCTCTCCTCTGCCTGGGTGCTGGGCCTAAATTTATGAAAATGGACTCTTACAGTGGTGGGTGACGTGAAGCCTGATTCTCTGCTATGATATGAAGACTGATTCTCTGCTGACATGAAGCCAGATTGTCTGTTACGGGACCTCTCTCCTCTGCCTGGGTGCTTGGCCTAAATTTATGACAATGGACTGTTGCAGTGGTGGCTGACGTGAAGCCTGATTCTCTGCTATGACATGCAGACTGATTCTCTGCTGACATGAAGCCAGATTCTCTGTTACGGGACCTCTCTCCTCTGCCTGGGTTCCGGGGCCTAAATATCTGAGAATGGACTGTTCCAGTGGTGGGTGACGGGAAGCCAGATTCTCTGCTATGGGACCTCTCTCCAATTGATTTTGGTTAATTTTTATTTATTTAATTTTTATTTTAATTCATTTCCCTATCCACATTTGTTTGCAGGGGATTTACCTACATGTTGCTACCTTTTGCAGCCCTCTAGCCCTTTCCTGGGCTGTTTTACAGCCTTTTTAGTGCCGAAAAGTTCGGGTCCCCATTGACTTCAATGGGGTTCGGGTTCGGGACGAAGTTCGGATCGGGTTCGGATCCCGAACCCGAACATTTTCGGGAAGTTCGGCCGAACTTCTCGAACCCGAACATCCAGGTGTTCGCTCAACTCTAATAAAAGGCCTTTTATGTCAGGGGAATGCCTAATTTTTGGGGCCTGTACTGGCCGACAGTTACATATTTATCCTGTGACCGCCTAATGCACCTCCAGCCACAGAATCCAAAGTTCTGTGCTGTTAGGTGAATGCCCATTTTTGGGGCCTGTACTCTAGCCACATAATCACACCCCTGTCTCACTTCTCTGCCTCTTATTATGGTGGCGTATTAACTGCCTCCGGACCGCCTAACGCAGATCCGCGGTCCGGAGAAGGACGCTCTGCGCAGAGTGACGCATATACACGTCATCTCGCGAGAGCCGCGATTTCCTGTGAACGCCGATCGTTCGCTGGCAGGCTGGAGATGTGATTTTTTTAACCCCTAACAGGTATATTAGACGCTGTTTTGATAACAGCGTCTAATATACCTGCTACCTGGTCCTCTGGTGGTCCCTTTTGCTTGGATCGACCACCAGAGGACACAGGTAGCTCAGTAAAGTACCACAAAACACCACTACACTACACCCCCCCTGTCACTTATTAACCCCTTATGAACCCCTGAACACCCATGATCACCCCATATAGACTCCCTGATCACCCCCCTGTCATTGATCACCCCCCTGTCATTGATCACCCCCCTGTAAGGCTCCATTCAGACATCCGTATGATTTTTACGGATCCACGGATACATGGATCGGATCCGCAAAACACATACGGACGTCTGAATGGAGCCTTACTGGGGGGTGATCAATGACAGGGGGGTGATCACCTCATATACACTCCCTGATCACCCCCTGTCATTGATCACCCCCCTGTCATTGATCACCCCCCTGTAAGGCTCCATTCAGACGTCCGTATGATTTTTATGGATCCACGGATACATGGATCGCATCCGCAAAACACATACGGACGTCTGAATGGAGCCTTACAGGGGGGTGATCAATGACAGGGGGGTGATCACCTCATATACACTCCCTGATCACCCCCTGTCATTGATCACCCCCCTGTAAGGCTCCATTCAGACGTCCGTATGATTTTTACGGATCCACGGATACATGGATCGGATCCGCAAAACACATATGGACGACTGAATGGAGCCTTACAGGGGGGTGATCAATGACAGGGGGGTGATCACCGCATGTACACTCCCTGATCACCCCCTGTGATTGATCACCCCCCTGTCATTGATCACCCCCCTGTAAGGCTCCATTCAGACGTCCGTATGTGTTTTGCGGTTCCGATCCATGTATCCGTGGATCCTCAAAAATCATATGGACGTTTGAATGGAGCCTTACAGGGGGGTGATCAATGACAGGGGGGTGATCAATGACTGGGGGGTGATCAGGGAGTCTATAGGGGGGTGATCACAAACACTGCCCGAACCCCTGAGGACGCCGGTATTCGGCGAAACATGTCGGGGGGCAGCGTGAGGCTCCAATTTTAAACAGAAGTCACTAGTGCCTCAGTAAATGTAGGAATCCTAGATATAGTGCCGATAATAAAGTTAGGCAAACGCGTAGCCTGCTGTGGCAACTTGAGTATCTAGATATTGAAGTGACAAATAAAGGCAGGTGACACTGAAAATTTTAATACACTATTGTTATGTCGGTATATTACCAAATCACTTTTATTTTTATTTGAGAGAAATTAAAAGTTAAGTCTTATGATTATTGGTAGGTGCAGGGAAAAATAGGTTAATAAAGTCCCAAAGGACATTAGTTAAAAGTTAGTTGTTAGTCCAACACACCTTAACCCTGCACTTAAAGGGGAAACGTAGAATGTTGATATATGCGGTGATCACCCCCCTGTCATTGATCACCCCCCTGTAAGGCTCCATTTAGACATTTTTTTGCCCAAGTTAGCAAAAATTTTATTTTTTATTTTTTTATTTTTCTTACAAAGTCTCATATTCCACTAACTTGTGTCAAAAAATAAAATCTCACATGAACTCACCATACCCCTCACGGAATCCAAATGCGTAATTTTTTTTAGACATTTATATTCCAGACTTCTTCTCACGCTTTAGGGCCCCTAAAATGCCAGGGCAGTATAAATACCCCACATGTGACCCCATTTCGGAAAGAAGACACCCCAAGGTATTCCGTGAGGGGCATATTGAGTCCATGAAAGATTGAAATTTTTGTCCCAAGTTAGCGGAAAGGGAGACTTTGTGAGAAAATACAAAAAAAAAATCAATTTCCGCTAACTTGTGCCAAAAAAAAAATTCTATGAACTCGCCATGCCCCTGATTGAATACCTTGGGGTGTCTTCTTTCCAAAATGGGGTCACATGTGGGGTATTTATACTGCCCTGGCTTTTTAGGGGCCCGAAAGCGTGAGAAGAAGTCTGGGATCCAAATGTCTAAAAAGGCCCTCCTAAAAGGAATTTGGGCCGTTTTGCGCATCTAGGCTGCAAAAAAGTGTCACACATGTGGTATCGCCGTACTCAGGAGAAGTTGGGGAATGTGTTTTTGGGTGTAATTTTACATATACCCATGCTGGGTGAGATAAATATCTTGGTCAAATGCCAACTTTGTATAAAAAAATGGGAAAAGTTGTCTTTTGCCAAGATATTTCTCTCACCCAGCATGGGTATATGTAAAATGACACCCCAAAACACATTCCCCAACTTCTCCTGAGTACGGCGATACCACATGTGTGACACTTTTTTGCCGCCTAGGTGGGCAAAGGGGCCCACATTCCAAAGAGCACCTTTTAGGATTTCACAGGTAATTTTTTACACATTTTGATTTCAAACTACTTACCACACATTAGGGCCCCTAGAATGCCAGGGCAGTATAACTAACCCACAAGTGACCCCATTTTGGAAAGAAGACACCCCAAGGTATTTTGTGATGGGCATAGTGAGTTCATGGAAGTTTTTATTTTTTGTCACAAGTATTTGAGACTTTGTAAGAAAAGAAAAAATAAATAAAAAAATCATCATTTTCCGCTAACTTGTGACAAAAAATAAAAAGTTCTATGAACTCACTATGCCCATCAGTGAATACCTTATGGTGTCTACTTTCCGAAATGGGGTCATTTGTGGGGTGTTTGTACTGTCTGGGCATTGTAGAACCTCAGGTAACATGACAGGTGCTCAGAAAGTGCGAGCTGCTTCAAAAAGCGGAAATTCACATTTTTGTACCATAGTTTGTAAACGCTATAACTTTTACCCAAACCATTTATTTTTTACCCAAATTTTTTTTTTTATCAAAGACATGTAGAACAATAAATTTAGCGAAAAATTTATATATGGATGTAATTTTTTTTTTTGCAAAATTTTACAACTGAAAGTGAAAAATGTCATTTATTTGTAAAAAAATCGTTAAATTTCGATTAATAACAAAAAAAGTAAAAATGTCAGCAGCAATGAAATACCACCAAATGAATGCTCTATTAGTGAGAAGAAAAGGAGGTAAAATTCATTTGTGTGGTAAGTTGCATGACCGAGCAATAAACGGTGAAAGTAGTGTAGTGCAGAAGTGTAAAAAGTGGCCTGGTCATTAAGGGTGTTTCAGCTAGGGGGGTTGAAGTGGTTAACCACATTCCCCATAAGGACCTTCTAATATCATAGGGTCATGTGACTGTGCCCCCCATCCCGTACTGTGCCCCTCACCCTGTACTGTGCCCCCTTGTACGTTACATTGTGCTCTTTTACCACACCCTGTGCAGTGCCCCTAGTAATTCCCTGTACTGTGCCCTCTTATACAATTTTATCCGGTCACGGTATGGCGGTGTTATCCGGTCACTGTGCAGTGGTGTTATTCGGTCAATGTATGGCGGTGGTATCCAATAACTGGATGGCTATATCTGTATTCCTTTTCCTGCCCACGCCATCCTTTTTTAGACCTGGCATGAGCTGGAAAAATATGCAGATTGCGGTGCTAAGGACCTTTGCGCCACAATCTGTGTCAGAAATATGCCTAACATAGACTATTTCTATATAATAAATGACCACCTAATTGTATTATTATTCGGGGGTAGGGCTTTATATTCTATGGATTCTAGTGTATTATACTGTGGACTGTATTTTCCAGTAGAAAATGATCCTTGGGAAACACAGTCCTCACCCCTGACCACCAGGACCAGGTCAGTACATTGCGGCCTCCCCTCTCCACCACGCTGCTCCTCTGTGTACTGGTGCTTATTCTGACACTAGTGCTGGGTTCACATCCTATTTTTGCCATCCATTTAATGTATACCAAAAGTGTATGCGTTAACAGATGCGTCAGACTGATGTCGTACAGTGGTGTCCGTTCAGCATACAATTCTATGGTAGAAAAAAAATTTGCGTTAACGAATGCACTTTTTAATGGACTCTGCAGGATATGAAAACATGGAGTGCTGCACATTTGTATACTGTGATAGATTCCACCTCTCGCTCCCGCTTGACGTCAACTACGTCGAGCTCACAAGTTGCGGTATAGTCCCTGGTTACCAAGACGTGACGTTACGCCCTCCTGGAGGAGCAGGTAAGGTCAGCTTGGTACAGTTTACACAGACACCTCCTGTCCTTGCGGGTACAGAGAGGCGACAAGCTGAGAGAGCCTTTTCCCTGCCGCAGTGAAATAGCGCTTTCTCAGCCCTGGGTAATCTGCCACCAGCTTCTCGTTTGGTATAAGCCCGGTCCGCTAACGGAATTATATAGGGTGAGAAACCAACCCACGGTAGCTTATAACTAGGCCGAAACACGAACATGGGGATTCGTGATTGAGATACAAGACAGCACAAGATTAAATTATATATTTAATCGCCTTAAGGACACACGATTTTGCGGCGGTGCTCGTGGCGTCAGGTCCCGGCCTCAGAGACCCCCAAGGTTGCCATGTAGAAATGAAGAAGGTCACGGCACTCCAAAAGCTTCCTTTTTCTGTGTTCTTTATTGCACCAAAAATGCAGCAGCAACGTTTCGACAATAAAGTCTTTATCAAGCTACATAAAAATGTAGCTTGATAAAGACTTCATTTAAGAAACGTTGCTGCTGTATTTTTGGTGCAATAAACAACACTGAAAAAGGAAGCTTTTGGAGTGCCGTGACCTCCTTCAGAGAAAAGACACACCCACTTGCTGGCACAAGCCTTTTAACCTGTAGCCGATCCCTCCCCTCCCGGCCTTTGGGAGAGGTCCACCCCCCCTCTGCTGGGCTGGCAGCAAATGACCCACAAAACCCTTTAGGGTTCATAGCTCCAGGCTAGAAGGTCACCGGGAGATGGTTCTGGGACCAACGGATCCTCCTCCGTTCCGGGTACCAGTAGAGTCCAAGCATGGTACCAGTATGGGGTTTCTGTGAGGATACATGTATATCTCCCTTCCCTGGCATCCCATCACCAAACTAAGACCATGGGCATGTTCATCATGGAATCCGGGACACAAATATGTATCCGGTTTGCGCCTATGATGGCCGGGCAATTGATAATCCCTTATAAATTACCGTTTCCATGCAGTCTACTAGATTTGATTGAACTGGGGAATGGTTTAGACCTCCTGCAGGGAGGTTTTCCTTCAGGATCCATGCTGTCTGAATGTGGTGTGAAATTGTAAACCATGGATGTCAAACTCATGGCCCTCCAGATGTTGCAAAACTACAACTCCCATCATTCCCTGATAGCTGTAGTATGCCCAGGCATGATGGGAGTTGTAGTTTTGCAACAGCTGGAGGGCCACGAGTTTGACATCCCTGTTGTAAACAAAGGTGGCATGCAAGAAGTTCCCTGCTTTATGGCTGGGGCTTTGAAGCGGGGTCCTCCTGTGGAATTCACTACCTGTCACCACCAAACATCTGAGAAGCTCTGACAGATGCCTTTCAGAACCTCCTCCTTGAGCTTCCTTTGTTTTGCTTTCAGTTCCTCATCTCGTTACCCTCTCTCAGCTGTCATGTAGTTGGACTGATTGCATCCCTTTAAATTCCTCCCCATAGTGCATCAGTGTGCGGTTTATATTTCTTCCTGGAGTGTGTGTGCATGCTGATCCTACTTCCCAGTCTTCTACAAGATAAGTGCATTCTTTTGTGTTTTTCTGTTTGCTGGATCCCAGGTGACCCTGACTCCCTCCGTATCTAGTGTAGGGAGCCGGTGGTCGTGTCCCCTCACTATTATAGGGTGTTCAGGTGTTATACAGTCGAGGTACGAGGATATGCGATCATCTACCATTGGGATTATCGCATAGGCTGAGAGTTAAGGGAGAGAGCCAGGTCTGATGCAGGGGTCTCTCTTTTGTTCCTTAGTTTTGGATCCAGTGAGTCGTATATTCATTTTGTGTTGTCTTGTTTCCTGTACACTTTCCGTGACATTATAAACCGCCAAAACCGTCTCAAGCATGAATCCGGTTTCACTTTTGACTGAACGCTTGCAGGGTCTTTCATTGGAGGTAGCAGATCTCCGTAAGACTCTTTCTCAGTTTTAAGTGACCGGTTCAGCTTGCGTTCATGGAGTTTGTTCTGAGCCTAAGATCTCGCTCCCGGATACGTTCTCCGGGGGTAGTGAGAATTTTGTGCGTTTTAGAGAGGCTTGCAAACTCCATTTTCGCCTTCTTCCCCATTCCTCTGGTGATGAGGAATGGAGGGTGGGGATCATTATATCGCTGCTCAGGGATAACGCTCAGTCCTGGGCCTTTTCGCTGCCGGTGGGGGCACGGCCCCTCCGTTCAGTGGATGAATTATTTTTAGCCCTGGGTCAGATATATGATGATCCGGATCGTATTGCTTTGGCAATAAAGACTACGTCTGTTATGCCAGGGTAAACAATCCGCAGAGATATACTGCTCAGAATTTCGGAGATGGGCAGCTGATACTGGTTGGAATGATGCTGCACTCCGAAGTCAATTTTGCCATGGTCTTTCAGAGGGATTGAAAGATGCATTTGCCTTTCATGAGAGGCCTACCTCCTTGGACTCTGCCATGTCTCGGGCCGTTCGTATTGACAGGCGTCTTAGAGAGAGAGGAGAGATCACTCCTTCCTGTCATACTCAATCCCAGGACAGTGCAGCGGTCTCATTCTGTGCGCAGGGGTCTCAGTCGCTGTCAACCCCTTCTGAGCAGGAGCCCATGCAGCTGGGGTTGATTGCCTCTGACAATAGAAGATTCAGCCCGCATGGGAAGGTTTGTTTTTGTTGTGGAGGTATAAATCATTTGGCAAATGTTTGTCCCTCTAGGAGATTCAGGCAGTTTTCTGGGAGTAATAAAGAAACAAAAAGGAAAAAATCCATTAAAAATGTGCCATCTGTTAACATTGGCAGGGTTGAGGCGGAAATTGAAGGTTTTCCGTTTGCTTGTAGTTACCGTTTTGTCCTGCCTGCCCGGGTGGCGCTAGAGAGCAAGAACATTTTTTGTGAGATTTTTGTAGATAGTGGAGCAGCTGTCAATCTCATTGATAGTCAATTTGCGATAACTCATGGTTTCCAGGTATGCACTTTGGGAAAGGATATTCCTGTTTTTGCTATTGATTCCGCTCCACTTTCTCAGAAATCATTAAAGGGCATAGTTCACAATATGCGTTTAATTGTGAGTGATGCTCATGTTGAGGATGTGTCATGTTTCGTCCTTAGCGGTTTGCCTACTCCCCTAGTGTTGGGGCTACCCTGGCTCACTAAACATAACCCCACCATTGATTGGCAAGCAAGGCAAATAAATGTTTGGAGTGACTTTTGCAGAGAGAATTGCCTCACGACATCTGTTTCTGAGGTTTCTACTAAGACTGTACCATCTTTTCTTTCTGAATTTTCGGATGTCTTCTCTGAGAGTGGAGTTCAGGATTTGCCCCCGCACAGGGAGTACGATTGCCCTATTAATCTCATCCCAGGCGCCAAGCTGCCTAAATCTCGTTTATACAATCTCTCCCAACCTGAAAGGGTCGCTATGCGTGCTTATATCTCTGAGAGTCTGAGAAAAGGACACATACGACCCTCGAAGTCACCTGTTGCCGCTAGTTTTTTCTTTGTTAAGAAAAAAGATGGTTCTTTAAGACCTTGTCTGGATTTCAGGGATCTGAACAGTATCACAATTCGTGACCCTTATCCGCTTCCTCTGATCCCGGACCTGTTTAACCAGATTGTTGGGGCTAAAGTTTTTTCCAAATTAGATCTAAGAGCGGCATACAACCTGGTCAGGGTCAGAGAAGGAGACGAATGGAAGACGGCCTTCAATACCCCTGAGGGCCATTTTGAGAATTTGGTTATGCCTTTTGGTTTGATGAATGCCCCAGCCGTTTTTCAGCATTTCGTAACAGCATTTTTCTATCATTTAATGGGGAAATTTGTATTAGTGTATTTGGATGACATTTTGATTTTTTTTCCTGATTTTAAAACTCATAAGGAACACTTACGTCAGGTCTTGCTCATCCTGCGGGAGAATAAATTATACGCGAAACTGGAAAAATGTGTGTTTGCGGTTCCAGAAATTCAATTTCTGGGGTTTCTTCTCTCCGCTTCTGGTTTTCGCATGGACCCCGAGAAGGTCTGCGCTGTGCTTGAGTGGGAACTTCCTGAGAATCAGAAGGCGCTGATGCATTTTTTGGGCTTTGCCAATTATTACAGGAAGTTTATTTTGAATTATTCCTCTGTTGTTAAACAACTCACTGATATGACCAAAAAGGGGGTAGATTTCTCTTCCTGGTCGGTAGAGGCGCGTAAGGCCTTTTCTAATATCAAGGAGAGTTTTGCTTCCGCTCCCAACTTGGTACAACCTGATATTTCTCTACCCTTCATAGTTGAGGTTGATGCTTCTGAGGTGGGTGTGGGTGCGGTCTTGTCTCAGGGTTCCTCTCCTGCCAAATGGCGACCGTGTGCCTTTTTCTCGAAGAAACTCTCCTCCGCAGAGAGAAATTACGATGTGGGAGATAGGGAGTTGTTGGCCATCAAGTTGGCTTTTGAGGAATGGCGCCATTGGCTAGAGGGAGCCAGACACCCTATTACCGTGTTTACTGACCATAAAAATCTGGCCTACTTGGAGTCAGCCAAGCGTCTGAACCCGAGACAGGCCAGATGGTCTTTGTTCTTTTCAAGGTTTAATTTTGTTGTCACGTTCCGCCCTGGGGTTAAGAATGTGAAGGCAGATGCCCTGTCACGTTGTTTTCTGGGAGGTGGGAATTTTGAAGACCCGGGTCCCATTTTGGCTGAAGGTGTGGTGGTCTCTGCTCTTTATCCTGAATTGGAGGCAGAGGTGCAGGTAGCCCAGTCAGAGGCTCCTGATCTTTGTCCTCCTGGGAGGTTGTTTGTGCCTCTCGCTTTAAGACACAAGATTTTTAAGGAACACCACGATACGGTCCTTGCTGGGCACCCGGGGGCAAGAGCCACAGTGGATCTCATCGCTCGGAGATTCTGGTGGCCGGCGCTTCGTAAGTCGGTTGAGGGTTTTGTGGCAGCCTGCGAGACCTGCGCTCGTGCCAAAGTCCCTCATTCACGGCCATCAGGTCCTCTCCTTCCCTGTCATGGAACCATGAACCAGACGTACAACAAGAGATAAGTGGAAATAAGAAGGCTTTATTGAAAATCTAGCTGTAAGCAAAAGTCCAAACGGATGGCTAAACCGAAGCAGGGTCTTGCGAAGCCAGAGGTCAGGAACCAGAAGGGTAGTCAGACGAAGCCTGGATCAGGAACCAGCAGGGTAGTCAGACGAAGCCAGGATCAGGAACCAGAAGCAGCAGCAGTCTTAGAAGCATGTGTACACAGGAGGACCAAGCAATGAACTGAAGCCACAGACCTCCTATATATATGAGCTAGGCATCCAGCTCCTCCCAGTGGGAAGGAGAAGCCGCAGGGTGGGAGGCTACAAGAAACCCAGAAACCAAGATGGCCGCCAGCACATGTCAAACGAAGGAGAACAGCAAGAAGGTAAGACCATGACAGTACCTCCCCCTCAAGGGCCCCTCCTCCGCGGAGTAAAGAACGGTTTCTGAGGGAAGCGTGCGTGGAAGGCTCGGAGCAAGGCAGGAGCATGGACATCTGCGGAGGGAACCCAGGAACGCTCCTCTGGACCATAACCACGCCAATGGACCAAAAACTGCACCCGCCCGCGGACCAGGCGTGAGTCCAGGATATTGCTCACCTCATACTCCTCACGATTGCCCACTTGGACCGGACGAGGCCGAGGAACCGAGGAAGTGAAACGATTACACACCAGTGTCTTCAACAGGGAGACATGAAACACGTTGGAGATCCGCATGCCAGGAGGAAGCGCAAGGGCATAGGCTACCGGGTTTACCCTGCGAAGCACTCGGAAGGGACCAACAAAGCGAGGTGCCAGCTTGGGAGTGGGCACACGAAGGTTGAGGTTGCGGGTGGACAACCATACGCGGTCTCCGACCTGGTAGGAAGGAGTGGGCGCTCGTCTGCGATCAGCCTGGAGTCTCTGGCGCTGCGCAGAGACCTCAAGGGACCTCTGGATCTGTACCCAAGAAGCACGTAGGACGGAAAGGTGATCCTCCACAGCCGGAATATCCTGGGGAGAGAATACCTCCGGTAACACGGCAGGTTGGAACCCATAATTGGCCATGAAGGGAGACGTCCCAGAGGAAGAGTTCACCGCCGTGTTCCTGGCAAACTCAGCCCAGGGCAGGAGGTCAACCCAATTGTCTTGGTGATCGGAGACATAGCAACGAAGGAATTGCTCCAAGGCCTGATTGGATTGTTCTGCGGCCCCATTGGACTGAGGGTGGTAGGCCGAGGAGAAAGAGAGATGAATCCCCAACTGGGAGCAAAAGGCGCGCCAGAACCTGGACACAAACTGACTCCCCCGATCCGACACAATCTCCTTGGGCAAACCATGCAACCGGAAGACCTCCCTGGCAAAAATCGAGGCCAACTCTTGTGCAGAGGGTAACTTCTTGAGAGGAACACAGTGGCACATTTTGGAAAACCGATCCACAATCATGAGAATGACCGTATGGCCTCGGGATGCAGGGAGGTCCACAATGAAATCCATCCCCAGGTGTGACCATGGACTCTCCCCGGCGGCGATGGGTTGCAAAAGGCCCAACGGAAGGTGCCGAGGGGACTTACTCTGGGCACAAACGGAGCATGCCGCTACATATGCGGCGATGTCGTAACGTAGAGAAGGCCACCAGAACAGACGTGAAACAGCCCAGGACAGCTGATTCTTTCCAGGATGCCCCGCGGCCTTGGAGTCATGGTAGGTTCGCAACAACCGAGTGCGCAACTCCTCAGGCACAAAACATCTGCCGTTGGGTCTCCCAGAGGGAGCACCAGATTGAGCCGCCAAAATCTGCTCACCCAGGGGAGAGGTCAGGCTGGTGCGAATAGCGGCCAGGATCTGATTCGGAGGTATGACCGAAGTCGGAATCGACTCCTCCCCGGACAGCTCGGAGTACTGCCGTGATAAGGCATCCGCTCTGATGTTCTTGGAACCGGGTAGGTAGGAGACCACGTAATTAAAACGTGACAAGAACAGAGCCCATCTGCCCTGACGTGGTGTCAATCTCTTGGCCTCAGAGAGGTAGGTCAGATTCTTGTGGTCCGTCAGGATGAGAACCGGAACCACCGAGCCCTCGAGCAAGTGCCTCCATTCTTTAAGGGCCTGCACGATGGCCAATAACTCCGTCACCAATCTGATAGTTGCACTCCGCGGAAGACAGTTTCCGGGAGTAAAACCCACAAGGAAGCAGAGGACCCTCTGGTGTTCTACGCTGAGACAGGAGGGCGCCTACTCCCGTCTCAGACGCGTCCACCTCGAGGACAAAAGGCAACCCAGGGTTGGGATGCGACAGAATCGGAGCCGACACAAAGGCGGACTTTAGAGCCTCAAAAGCTCGGATGGCCTCGAGCGGCCAGACCTGGGGATTACTGCCCTTCCTGGTCAGATCCGTGAGCGGCTTGGCTAGCATGGAAAAGTCCCTGATGAACTTCCGATAATAATTGGCGAAGCCCAAAAAGCGCTGCAGGGCACGAAGCCCACTGGGCTGGGGCCACTGTAAGACAGCCGAAACCTTCTCAGGATCCATGGAGAACCCCTCAGCGGAAATGATGTAACCTAAGAAGGTTACCTGGGATCGGTGAAATTTGCATTTCTCAAGCTTACCGAACAGCTTGTTCTCTCGTAACCGTTGCAACACTCGTCTGACATCCAGAATGTGAGCCTCCATGGATTCAGAATATACCAAGATGTCATCCAAATAGACCACCACACACTGCTGCAACAGGTCACGGAAAACATCGTTGATGAATTCCTGGAAAACTGCGGGCGCATTGCACAACCCAAAGGGCATAACCAAGGATTCATAATGACCGGTCCTGGTGTTAAACGCGGTCTTCCACTCATCGCCCGCCCTGATCCTTACCAGGTTATATGCCGCCCTCAGGTCGAGTTTGGTAAAGACCGTGGCCCCTTTGAGGCGATCGAACAGCTCGGAAATCAAGGGTATCGGGTAAGCGTTCTTGATCGTGATGCGATTGAGACCCCTGTAATCGATGCAAGGCCTCAACTCACCGCCCTTCTTTTTCACAAAGAAAAATCCAGCCCCTGCCGGGGACGAGGATTTGCGAATGTGTCCACGTGAAAGCGCCTCCCTCACGTACTCCTCCATGGCCTCATTCTCCGCTACCGACAGTGGATAGACTTTGCCACGAGGAGGAACGGCACCAGATTGTAACTCTATGGCACAATCGTATGGGCGGTGCGGAGGTAGGGCAACCGCACGCACCTTATCGAATACATCCCGGTACTCCTCGTATTCAGGAGGCAACAGGGAGTCCGAGGAAGTACACAGCAACTTGACAGGCCCATGAATGCAACTAGCCCCACACTGCGGTGACCACGAGAGGATCTCGGCCGATCTCCAATCGAAAGTCGGATTATGCTTCTGGAGCCAGGGGTACCCCAAGACCACCGAGTAGTGTGGAGACGAAATAACCTGGAGACAGACCGACTCTCTGTGAACGGCACCAATGGCCATCCCCACTGGAAGGGTCTCCTGAGTCACGTGTGGCGGCAGAAGGGGTCTGCCGTCTATCGCCTCAAGAGCCAGTGGGGAACCTCGAGGCTGCAGAGGAATGGAATTGGCGGCAGCGAACACACTATCAATGAACAAACCACCAGCACCAGAGTCCACCAACGCCTGGGTCGTCACCAAGCCCCCGACCCAGGAGAGGACAACAGTAATCAGTGGTTTGTCAACACGGGAAACCGGGGACGAGGAGACTCCACCCAAGATCTGCCCCCGACAGGATCTCAGGTGCGAGCGTTTCCCGGACGGTTCGGGCATGCCAACCGAAAATGCCCACCAAGACCACAGTACATGCATCGGCCCTCGCGTCTCCGGAGTACCCTCTCCCCCTCGGACAGGCGAGCAAACCCCAGCTGCATGGGTTCACCCCCAGACAAGTCATCCCCAGGAGGCCTGGGAGGAGAGGGAGGCACGGGTGGGACAGCAAACGTAGGCGCCAATCTGTTAGAAGACCTCCGCAGGCTCTCCTTAAAGGAAGGTCTCTCCCTGAGTCTGGTGTCAATCAAAATCAGGAAAGAAATAAGGGACTCGAGCTCCACTGGTAGGTCCTTAGCTGCAACCTCATCCTTCAAGGCATCCGAGAGACCATGAGAGAAAGCAGCGACCAGAGCCTCATTATTCCAGCCCACCTCTGCTGCCAGGGTACGAAACTCAATGGCGTATTCAGCTACGGATCGCGAACCCTGTCTGATGGACATAAGGAGCTTCGCAGCAGAGGCAGCACGAGCCGGCACATCGAATACCTTCCGAAGAGAAGCAACAAAACCGGAAAACTCGGCAACCACCGGATTGTTGTTCTCCCATAAAGGGCTGGCCCAGTCCAAGGCCTTGTCCGAGAGCAGCGAGATCAAGAAGCCCACCTTTGATCTCTCAGTAGGAAAGGCATGTGGCAGCAACTCGAAATAAATGCCCACCTGGTTAAGGAAACCTCGGCACTGAGTTGGCTCTCCCCCAAAGCGCTGTGGAAGGGGAGCAGAACCGGTCATACCCCGAAACACCGCAGGCGCAGCAACAGGTGTCGGGGTAGACTCTGGCGCAACAACCGGAGCGGCAGTAGGAGCGGGCCCAGGAGCGACAACCGACCCATCGGCAACGGAAGCTAAATGAGCCGCGCGTTCAAGCAGGGTTTGCAACGCCACAGCGAACCGACCCAACAGGTGATCCTGCTGATCAAGTCTGGCAACCAGCGTAGGTAGCGAGGATGGCCCTGTACCGTCAGAATTCATGGCTTGGTCCTAATGTCATGAAACCATGAACCAGACGTACAACAAGAGATAAGTGGAAATAAGAAGGCTTTATTGAAAATCTAGCTGTAAGCAAAAGTCCAAACGGATGGCTAAACCGAAGCAGGGTCTTGCGAAGCCAGAGGTCAGGAACCAGAAGGGTAGTCAGACGAAGCCTGGATCAGGAACCAGCAGGGTAGTCAGATGAAGCCTGGATCAGGAACCAGCAGGGTAGTCAGACGAAGCCAGGATCAGGAACCAGAAGCAGCAGCAGTCTTAGAAGCATGTGTACACAGGAGGACCAAGCAATGAACTGAAGCCACAGACCTCCTATATATATGAGCTAGGCATCCAGCTCCTCCCAGTGGGAAGGAGAAGTCGCAGGGTGGGAGGCTACAAGAAACCCAGAAACCAAGATGGCCGCCAGCACATGTCAAATGAAGGAGAACAGCAAGAAGGTAAGACCATGACATTCCCTTACCCATTCCTTCCCGTCCTTGGACACATCTGTCCATGGACTTCATAACGGACCTGCCTCGTTCCTCGGGGAAGACTGTGATTCTGGTGGTGGTAGCAAAATGGTGCATTTCATCCCTTTTCCTGGCTTGCCGAATGCTAAGACGCTGGCTCAGGCATTTATTGATCACATTGTCAAATTGCATGGTATTCCTTCAGACATAGTCTCTGATAGGGGCACGCAGTTTGTTTCCAGATTCTGGAAGGCTTTCTGTTCTCGCTTGGGGGTTGGGTTGTCATTCTCTTCTGCTTTCCACCCGCAGTCGAATGGCCAGACAGAGCGCGTCAATCAGAATCTGGAGACATATCTGCGCTGTTTTGTGGCGGAGAATCAGGAGGATTGGTGTTCTTTTTTGTCCCTTGCTGAGTTTGCTTTAAATAACCGTCGTCAGGAGTCCTCTGATAAGTCACCATTTTTTGGTGCATATGGGTTTCATCCGCAGTTTGGGACATTCTCGGGAGAGGGGTCTTCTGGTTTACCTGATGAGGACAGATTCTCCTCGTCTTTGTCATCTATTTGGCAAAAGATTCAGGATAATCTAAAGAGCATGAGTGAGAGATATAAGTATGTGGCGGATAAGAGACGTGTGCCTGGTCCGAACCTGGATGTTGGTGATCTGGTGTGGTTGTCTACTAAGAATATCAAATTGAAGGTTCCCTTCTGAAAGTTGGGTCCTAAGTTTATTGGGCCTTACAAAATCTTGTCTGTCATCAATCCTGTTGCCTACCGTCTTGATCTTCCTCAGACTTGGAAGATCCATAATGTTTTTCATAAGTCCTTATTAAAACCTTATGTCCAACCCATTGTACCCTCGTCTTTGCCTCCTCCTCCGATTATGGTTGATGGTAATCTTGAATTTCAGGTCTCTTGGATTGTGGATTCTCGTGTTGTCCGTGGTTCTCTCCAGTACCTCGTTCATTGGGAGGGTTATGGTCCTGAGGAGAGGATGTGGGTCCCAATGACGGACATTAAGGCCACTCGTCTCATCAGGGCTTTCCATAGGTCCCATCCTGAGAAGGTGGGCTCTGAGTGTCCGGACTCCACTCGTAGAAGGAGGGGTACTGTCACCACCAGACATCTGAGAAGCTCTGACAGATGCCTTTCAGAACCTCCTCCTTGAGCTTCCTTTGTTTTGCTTTCAGTTCCTCATCTCGTTACCCTCTCTCAGCTGTCATGTAGTTGGACTGATTGCATCCCTTTAAATTCCTCCCCATAGTGCATCAGTGTGCGGTTTATATTTCTTCCTGGAGTGTGTGTGCATGCTGATCCTACTTCCCAGTCTTCTACAAGATAAGTGCATTCTTTTGTGTTTTTCTGTTTGCTGGATCCCAGGTGACCCTGACTCCCTCCGTATCTAGTGTAGGGAGCCGGTGGTCGTGTCCCCTCACTATTATAGGGTGTTCAGGTGTTATACAGTCGAGGTACGAGGATATGCGATCATCTACCATTGGGATTATCGCATAGGCTGAGAGTTAAGGGAGAGAGCCAGGTCTGATGCAGGGGTCTCTCTTTTGTTCCTTAGTTTTGGATCCAGTGAGTCGTATATTCATTTTGTGTTGTCTTGTTTCCTGTACACCTTCCATGACACTACCTCTGCTATCTGACAGCTGTTGGCTGGTGTGAGAACTTATTTTGCATGTACACTGACCAAGGTGAATTCAATGAAAATCATGGCTGCCATTCAACGATAATCCATATTCCTGACATATACATCAAACTGAAAGGAAATAACATTTTTCTAGGCTCCAAAAGGGCACATTTTTGAGAGTTTCTCTTTAAGACGCATAAAAATGGCCCCTGATTAAAATACATATTTTTTGTTTGGATTTTTGTCATTTATCCCCCTCTAGTATGTCATTTTACATGTTGTAGGACTATTTGTGTACTTCTAGGAAGTGCTTGCTGGCTGCAAATGTGACCTGAAGGTTTTTAAGGTTCACCTGCTATTAAAGTGAATGGGGCCCGCCGCGAACGCCCGGTTCACGAACATTTGATCGCGAACGTGCGTTCGCTAATCGTCTTGGCCGATGTTCGTTCATCACTATTTGAGATCATGATGTAGAACCCACAGGAGGCACCTATTTTCCCTCCATCTCTCTCCATATCTATTTTTAATATTATTACTAGCAGAAGGACCTGGCTTTGCACGGGTGTATTTCATCTATTTCATTTAATGTTTGTGTGTGTCGTTAAAAGATATCGACAGTGTGAAGGACTGAACCGTCACTGTGGCTGCTGGAGAAGCTTGAGGGCTAGCCTCCTTCCTACGAACTATAGACCCAGAACTATGGAGACCCCCCTCAGATCTCTTGCGGTTACAAGGAACTATTAACCCTGATTTATGTGTGGAGTATTATAGGCCATATCGTTCCTATTGCCCATTAAAGGTGCAGGGATGAACCCAGCAACACATAAAGGGTTAACTCTGCACTGAGACTCCCAAGGATTGTGTTAGTTTATTTGTCCCTTTGTTCTATTGTGTTAGTGATGGGATTAAGATAGCTGACTTTAGAAGTAGCCGACTCCGGTGTAGAGGAGTAGATCACGCTCTGATACACAATCACATGTGTCTCCTCTCTCCCTCTTCTTTCATTAAGACACTGGGGAGGGTTTGCATGCTGTTCATGTTTGATTAAGTTATGTCGTTAGACTTCTTGAACTGTATATGTATATTGAGTTAGTCCATTGTCTTAGTTAACTGTATCACAGACATTCTGAGTGCTGGCTGGCATTAAGCTGTCCTGTTCTACCCTTCATGAAGTCTGGGCTCATGTTTGGGGGATTGGAGAACTACACTCTGGGGATTGCTATAATCACTATACTCCCCAGAGTATAATCACTAGCTTTTTGTAAGAGCTGTTTCTGTTCCTGTTTCGCTCTCTGGACTAAGGAGAGGTTCACTCACTGGAAGCTGTAGCCCGGCCTTGGGTCCAGGGTGGGTGGAGGACGGCGAAACCTCAAACCAAGCTGCGGTGGTTTGTGGGGTTTGCGGTGGTTATGGTATCGAGTGCGGTGCTGATGGTCCTTGGCGAGCACTAGGAGCACTGTTCGACGGCACTCAGTCGGGATGGCAGGCGGTCCATCAAAGACAGTATCCACAATAACAGTGACATCTACAGTACCCCACCCCTTCAACAGTGACCTCCACAGCGGTCTGCCCCCTTTACAGTAACATCCACAGCGCCCTCCCCTTTAACAGTGACCTCCACAGCGGCCGCCCCTGTGTTAGTAACCTCCACAGTACCCCTTCTCGTTAACAGTTATTTCCACAATAACCCGCCCCCTTAACAGTGATCTCTACAGAGCTCTGTTCCCATAAAATGTGACCTCCACAACACCCCGCCCCCTTAACAGTGACCTCTACAGCACTCCGCCCCTTAACACTAACCTCCATAGCATCCCGCTTCTTAACAGTGACCTCCACAATAGCCGCCCTTTTATTAGTGACCTCCACAGTACCCCATTTCCTTAACAGTGATTTCCACAACACCTCGTCCCCTTAACAGTGGCTTCTACAGCAATCTGCCCTTTAAGACTGACCTCCATAGCGGATCGTCCCCTTAACTGTGACCTCCACAGCAGCCTGCCTCTAGGGTGGCCAGGGGTCCGGTTTTAGGCAGGACAGTCCAGCTTGCAGACTCCCTGTCCTCCGTCCGGCGCAGGACCTGGACGGACACAGGTATGTCCTTTAGAACAGCTCACTCTCGGACAGCAGCACTGTGCTGGTTGAGCATGAGCTGCAGCAAGAAAGTCACCCTCCCTTGCACCCCTGCAGCTGACAGAAGTTGATTTTTACCTTAATTTGTTCAATCCCCATTGGCTGTGGAGTAGGATAGGGCGTGGCTTACTGGGACCTGGGGACGGGGTTTTCAAGTCCGTCTTTTGAGGGTAGGCTGAATGGCCACTCTACCTGCCCCTGAACTGTGACCTCCACAGCACTCTGCTCCCTTAACAGTGTCATCCACAGCGCCCTGCCCCTTTAAAGCTGACCTTCAGCAGTGAAGAAAAATGGCTGGGTTGTTATGGAAACCTGGTGTAAAACTGTGTGTATGTGGAGACTAAGGGCCCGCAAGCTTCTATTGACTGATAAGGGTCATGTGACCAGGCTTCTATTGGCTAATGCATTTTTGGGGGAATATCTCACACAGGGATGTCCTTTTGAATAGCTCACTCTCAGACAGCAGCACTGTACTGTCTGAGTGTGAGCTGCAGGGAGAGAGTCAACCTCCTTCCCACCCCTGCAGCAGATTTTTACCTTAATTTTTTCAATCCCTGTCGGCTGCGGAATGGGAGGGGCGTTGGAGTGGGAGGGGCGTTGCTACGTACTAGTGAATTGAAAGCTCACGTGGAGCGACCTAGTGACATCACTATACGAGCTACGGATCGTTACAAGTGCCAAACTACCAACGCGTTTCGGACAATGCGTTGTCTATCCTGATGAAGGGGTCACGACCACCGTTGCAGCACAGGAGGAGGCTAGGACAGGAGCTGCTGTGCAAGTGTGCTAGTAAGTTCCTTGTATTAACTTTCTCTACATGATAAATGTAATTTGTTGAAGTGAGCGGAGCCCTTTAACATATTGCTTATCACACTGTCATTGTCTTAGAAAACAGAACATTATTTTAGTAGAATCAGACTCACAATAATATTATATTATCACAGGATATCTTCTAGCTGTTAGCAGCTGGTGCCTATTCCATAGAGATCTGAGGATAGAAATGTCTTGTAGCTGTCACCTGCTGGTGCCTATTCCTTAGAGATCTGAGGAGGTGCTGATCTCTCCGTGACAGAATTACATGACACGTCTATTCCTGACCGGCTCGCTGCAGCCTCCGGAGGCTTTTCTGCTTAGTCTCATTGTCTGATTAATTGTTCTGTGTTCATCATTGTGTAGAAACCTGATACAGGATTTACCAGCACAATGTAAACTCATCATTCCGTTACAAATATTTCCTGTAAGGAGATCTCATAATTATAGAGCACTATGTGCAATTGTAAGTGCTCGCTTATCGTGTATTAAGTCGAAGATTTTCTCATTAAGTATTAAGAATAAATGGATTTCTCTGTTCTCTAAGTGATTTTATTCAGAAAATTAAATGGGCTTTACATATAAGTCACCAATATGAGATTGGCGAGGATCGGACACCAGGCACGCTCGGTGATCAGATGTAGGAAGAGGCCACAGCACTCCCATGAGCGCCTCAGCCTCCTCAAAGCTCACCAAGTACAGCGCTGTACATTGTATAGCGGTTTTGCTTCATTTTCCAGCTCAACCCCATTAAATCAAGGCTGAGTTATCTCTAGGCCAGGGGTACTCAACTGGCAGACTGCAAAATCAGTGGCGGACAGTGGCATGCTGCTGGGGGAAGGGGTGCCAGAGTCCAGAAGCAATGAATGCTTCCATCAATACAGTGTCACGAGGGTGTCAAGAACCACGCCTGACTCCGTTATACCCGGGGTCAGGAAGTCGCAGCGGTTGGATGCGCGCTCTATGTAGTAAGATAGGGCTGTTACTTTATGATAGCTTTCTGGGTTTTCTTTGCAATCCTTTTTTGTCTCACTCAGGAATCCGTAGCTTCTTCTCCTCAGCTGTTCCTTGTCCAGCACTCCCGACCTCCTTATATTCCCCTCTCCCACTTCTCTGGTTGCCAGATATAGAGCTTCCTGCCTGGACATCTATTCTGACCCACTGGAGCTGTGTTGCTGCGTTCTCTGGTTGTTGGTCCAGAACGTTTCCCTCCGGATCCCTGTTGGACCTTTGTGGTCTGCTGTGGTCGCCCACCTGGGTTTATGTGTTTGTCTGTATTTGTCTGTCCTCTCCCTGGTGTTTCCCTCTTAGTGTCAGTGGTGCGGACTAGCGATCCCACCGGCCTGTTCACTATCTAGGGCTCATTTTAGGGAAAGCCAGGGTTTAGGCACGTGATCGCCGCACGGGTGAGGAACCCGTCTAGGGACGTCAGTGCATTCAGGTGCCAGCCGCAAGGTGAGTCAGGGGTCACCACCTTTCCCTCTCCCTTGGGCAGGGCTTTCCCTTTTCCCTCCCTGTGCGTGACGCCGGTCATTACATACAGATGGAAGTGCTCATTGCTGGAGCACAGGAAGCTGGGGCTCTATCACTCAGCTCCCCGCGCTCTGTCTCTTCCGCATAGAATGGTGAAGCAGGAAGACTTCTCCCTGCTCCACCATTCAGCCTGCAGACACAGATCACGCTGCCGGCCTGTGTGGGCGGAGCCTGCAGCCCATAAATCTGCATAAGCTCCGCCCACACAGTGCTGCAGGGGAGAGCTGAATGTGATCTTCAGGAACGGGACAAGTTGAGTAGTTACTGTGTTTTTTTCTTTAAATAGAGGGGGCACAAAGGGCATTTCTACTCTGAAGTGGGCACAATGGGTATTGCAAATGTGAAAGGGGCACAATGGACATTTCTACTATGTAGGGGGCACAATGGGCGTTGCAAATGTGAAGGCGGAACAAAGGGCATTTCTACCTTGGAGGGGGCACAATGGTCATTTCTACTCTGGAGGGGGCACAATGGGCATTGCTAATGTGAAGGGGCACAATGGTCATTTCTACTCGTGAGGGGGCACAATGGTCATTTCTACTCGTGAGGGGGCACAATGGTCATTTCTACTCGTGAGGGGGCACAATGGGCATTGCTAATGTGAAGGGGCACAATGGGCATTTCTACTCTGGAGGGGGCACAATGGGCATTTCTACTCTGGAGGGGGCACAATGGTAATTTCTATTCTGGAGGGGGCACAATGGTCATTTCTACTCTGGAGGGGGCACAATGGGCATATCTAATGTGAAGGGGCACAATGGTCATTTCTACTCTGGAGGGGGCACAATGTTCATTGCTAATGTGAAGGGGCACAATGGGCATTTTTACTATGGAGGGGGCCCAATGGGCATTGCTAATGTGAAGGGGGCACAGTGGACATTTTTACTATGGAGGGGACACAGTGCACAGAGGGTTTTACTACTCTGAAGGGGGCACAGTGCACAGAGGGCATTATTACTATGAAGGGGGCACAAAGGGGATTATTACTGTAAAGGGGGCACAATGGGCATTACTAGAACAGAGGGCATTACTACTATTAAGGGGGCACAATGAGGATTTCTACTATGGAGGGGGCACAGAGGGCATTATTACTGTGAAGGGGGCACAATGAGCATTACTACTATTAGGGGGCACAATGGGCATTATTACTATTAAGGAGGCACAATAGGCATTATTACTGTGAAGGGGTATAATGGGAATTACTACTATTAAGGGGCATTATTACTGTGAAGGAGGCACAATGGGGATTATTACTATGAAGGTGGCACAAAGAGGGCATTACAACTGTGAAGGGGCACAGAGAGGACATAACTACTGTGAGGGGGGCACAATGAGGGCATAAATACTGTGAATGGGGCACAATGAAGGGATAAGTACTTTAACCACTTCAACCCCCCTAGCTGAAACCACCTTAATGACCAGGCCACTTTTTACACTTCTGCACTACACTACTTTCACCGTTTATTGCTCGGTCATGCAACTTACCACCCAAATGAATTTTACCTCCTTTTCTTCTCACTAATAGAGCTTTCATTTGGTGGTATTTCATTGCTGCTGACATTTTTACTTTTTTTGTTATTAATCAAAATTTAACAAAATTTTTGCAAAAAAATTACATTTTTCACTTTCAGTTGTAATTTTTTTTTAAAATATATATAAATTTTTCACTAAATTTATTGTTTTACATGTCTTTGATAAAAAAAATAATTGTGGGTAAAAAAAAAATGGTTTGGGTAAATAACTTTGTATAAAAAAATGGGAAAAGTTGTCTTTTGCCGAGATATTTCTCTCACCCAGCATGGGTATATGTAAAATGACACCCCAAAACACATTCCCCAACTTCTCCTGAGTACGGCGATACCACATGTGTGACACTTTTTTGCAGCATAGGTGGGCAAAGGGGCCCACATTCCAAAGAGCACCTTTCGGATTTCACCGGTCATTTTTTACAGATTTTGATTTCAAACTACTTTGCACGCATTTGGGCCCCTAAAATGCCAGGGTAGTATAACTACCCCACAAGTGACCCCATTTTGGAAAGAAGACACCCCAAGGTATTTCGTGATGGGCATAGTGAGTTCATGGAAGTTTTTATTTTTTGTCACTAGTGGAATATGAGACTTTGTAAGAAAAAAATTAAAATCATAATTTTCCGCTAACTTGTGACAAAAAATAAAAAATTCTAGGAACTCGCCATGCCCCTCACGGATTACCTTGGGGTGTCTTCTTTCCAAAATGGGGTCACTTGTGGGGTAGTTATACTGCACTGGCATTTTAGGGGCCCAAATGCGTGAGAAGTAGTTTGAAATCAAAATCTGTAAAAAATGCCCTGTGAAATCCGAAAGGTGCTCTTTGGAATGTGGGCCCCTTTGCCCACCTAGGCTGCAAAAAAGTGTCACACATGTGGTATCGCCGTACTCAGGAGAAGTTGGGCAATGTGTTTTGGGGTGTCATTTTACATATACCCATGCTGGGTGAGATAAATATCTTGGTCAAATGCCAACTTTGTATAAAAAAATGGGAAAAGTTGTCTTTTGCCGAGATATTTCTCTCACCCAGCATGGGTATATGTAAAATGACACCCCAAAACACATTCCCCAACTTCTCCTGAGTACGGCGATACCACATGTGTGACACTTTTTTGCAGCCTAGGTGGGCATAGGGGCCCAAATTCCTTTTAGGAGGGCATTTTTAGACATTTGGATCCCAGACTTCTTCTCACGCTTTCGGGCCCCTAAAATGCCAGGGCAGTATAAATACCCCACATGTGACCCCATTTTGGAAAGAAGACACCCCAAGGTATTCAATGAGGGGCATGACGAGTTCATAGAAATAATTTTTTTTTGGCACAAGTTAGCGGAAATAATTTTTTTTTTTTGTTTTTTGGCACAAAGTCTCCCTTTCCGCTAACTTGGGACAAAAATTTCAATCTTTCATGGACTCAATATGCCCCTCACGGAATACCTTGGGGTGTCTTCTTTCCGAAATGGGGTCACATGTGGGGTATTTATACTGCCCTGGCATTTTAGGGGCCCTAAAGCGTGAGAAGAAGTCTGGAATATAAATGTCTAAAAAATGTACGCATTTGGTTTCCGTGAGGGGTATGGTGAGTTCATGTGAGATTTTATTTTTTGACACAAGTTAGTGGAATATGAGACTTTGTAAGAAAAAAAATAAAAATAATGTTTTTCCGCTAACTTGTGCCAAACAAATGTCTGAATGGAGCCTTACAGGGGGGTGATCAATGACAGGGGGTGATCAGGGAGTCTGTATGGGGTGATCACCCCCCTGTCATTGATCACCCCCCTGTAAGGCTCCATTCAGACGTCCGTATGTGTTTTGCGGATCCGATTCATGGATGTGTGGATCCGTAAAACACATACAGACGTCTGAATGGAGCCTTACAGGGGGGTGATCAATGACAGGGGGTGATCAGAGAGTGTATATGGGGTGATCACCCCCCTGTCATTGATCACCCCCCTGTAAGGCTCCATTCAGACGTCTGTATGTGTTTTACGGATCCACACATCCATGAATCGGATCCGCAAAACACATACGGATGTCTGAATGGAGCCTTACAGGGGGGTGATCAATGACAGGGGGGTGATCAGGGAGTCTATATGGGGTGATCAGGGGTTCATAAGGGGTTAATAAGTGACAGGGGTGGGTGTAGTGTAGTGTGGTGATTGGTGCTACTTACAGAGCTGCCTGTGTCCTCTGGTGGTCGATCCAAGCAAAAGGGACCACCAGAGGACCAGGTAGCAGGTATATTAGACGCTGTTATCAAAACAGCGTCTAATATACCTGTTAGGGGTTAAAAAAATCGCATCTAGAGCCTGCCAGCGAATGATCGCTGCTGGCAGGCTGTAGAACAGCTAGTTTACCTTCCGTTCCTGAGAATGCATGCGCCTGTGTGCGCGCGTTCACGGGAAGTCATGCGTCTCGCGAGATGACGAGTGACTCTGCCTTGAGCTGCCGCCTCCGGACCGCGATCCTGCATTAGGCGGTCCGGAGGCGGTTAAGGGGGCACAATGTGGGCATAACTACTGTTATGGGGCACACATCTATACAAAACTACTGTGAAGGTTACAGGCCCGTCGCTAACAGACAGGCAAAACAAGCAATTGCTTGGGGCCCCGAGCTGGCCCGGGGCCCCAAGCAGAGCCGGTGCTTGTTTTGCTTCCTTTAAGGCTGCAGCCGCCTGAGCGCTCTATAGAGAGCCTCAGGCGGCTGCAGCACTCCTGGTTACCTCCCGAGTTCCTCCTCTGCTGTGCTGACTGCTGCTCTGTAGCGTGGCTGAGCTCTCCTCCTCTACCTCCTGGCTGTCACTCAGTCCGGCCGGGTACCGCGCGGTACAGGAACAGGAGATTCAGTTTCCTGTTCCCGGCCGGACTGACAGGAAGTGTACACTGAGTGAGTGCTCACTTCCTTTTAGTCCGGCCGCGGCCGGGAACAGGAAACTGAATCTTGCCTTTGCAGAAAACAAGGTTCGCAAACAGCAGTTTTAGATCATTTGCACATGTTTGTAAGAACTGAAAAATGTTAATGTGTGTGTTTTAAGTATGTTGGATTTAGTTATTGTGCACTTTTTTAATGTATATTGGATTGTATGGTACAGTGGTGTTTTTTGCAAATGTTCATTTGTTGAAAATGTTCAAATTTCATGCACATTAAATGCAACAGCAGTATTTGCACTGTAAACCTCCTTTTTTATTTATATAAAGTGTGGGTGAACTTAAACTGTATGGCTATACTGTGGTTCCTGTAGGCTTTGCGTGCGTAAGGTGGGGAGGGCGTGGAGGGGGGGGCCTCCATGTCTATTTTGCTTGGGGCCCCCAAATTCCTTCAAACGGCCCTGGAAGGTTGTACAATACTACTGTGAGGGTGTATGATTTTTTAAAAAGTATTAGGGGAGGGGGGGTGCCAGAGAAAGTCACTGCCTGCATGTCCCACTTTCACAGCTCCAGTTGATTAGAATAGTGAAGCAGAGAGCAGTCAGCTTCCCGCTTCACCATTACCGTGCTGCTCGTAGTCCTCCAGTGCATGCAGGCGCGATGTCCTGACATCATTATGCCTGCTGCACTCTGCCACAAACAGCAGAGCACAGAGTGGAGCGGCTCTGTTGGTAAGGGCAACATATGATAGGTGAGTTTTTACAACAGAGGCACTAGTCTGTGAGGGGTGAGCTACATAATCCTGGGGGGGCATAACAGTGTGTTTGTGTGTGGAGGGGGCATATAAAGTGGCATAACCCTTTGAAGAAGGACATCTAAGTGGCAAAACTGTGAGGGGTTCACTAGAGCGGATATAACTCTGTGGGAGTGGGCACTTAACAGTTTATTTTTTATTTTTTTTTTTTTGGGGGGGGGGGCAATCTAACCAGGCTTAACTGGGTCGGGGCCAACTAAGGTACATAACTGTGATGGCGCACAACTTTGTTTGGGGGCTATCTAAGGGGTTATAATTTGAGGGGGGCTCCACTGTGTTTGGGGGGCCCGCCTAAAGGGGCATCACTATGTGTGGAGGCGCTGGAGAGGGCAGCACTGTGGGGGCATAACTTTGTGGGAAGGGGTCTAAAGGTGTATAACTCTGTGGGGTCGGCTAAAGGGGGAATAACTGGGTGGGGAGCTGGGCATAGCTCTATGAGGAGGCCCACTAAAGGGTGCATAATTATTAGGCGGACATAAATATTGGGGCCATAAATAGGGGCATTATCTATGAGGGGTGTCATCACTGTGTGTAGGGCTACTTAAAGGGGCATCATACTATGTGGGGAGATCTTAAGGGGACAGCACTGTGTGGGTGCCACTTAACGGGGCATCATACTGGGTGAAGTCTACTTATGAGGGTACATCATACTGTGTGGGGGACATTTAAGGAGCATCACTTTGTGAGGGGAGCATTTAAGGGTACATCATACTGTGTGAGGGGGACATGTAGAGAACATCACTTTGTGAGGGGGCTCATTCTGTGTGAGGGGTAGCTAAAGGATCATCCTATTGTGAGGGGGCACTTAGGATATTCATACTCTGTGGGGAGGAACTTAGGGGGCATCACAATGTGTCAGGGGCACTAAGGAACATCATAATGTGTGGGGGCACCAAGGGATCACCCTGCTGTGAGGGTGCACTTAGGGGTATCATACTCTGTGGAGCACTATAGGGATATCATACTGTCTGAGGGGCATTAAAGGGGCATCATTATTGTTAGTAGTGATGAGCGGCAATGGCAATATTCGTTTTCACAATATTTTGCAAATTTTTCACATATTCGCAATCAATTAGCGAATTCTAGAATTCGCGATTTCCAGTCATTATTTTCGCGATTGTGCAAATTGGCACTAATGATGTGCATATTTTTTGCGCAATACGTGCAACTTCACTTTTTATCAAGTTTGAGTAGATATTACTGATTGGTGCAGAGAAAAAGTAATTCCTATCACACTACCTAACACCCTGCACTGGAACCAGCTACACTATATCACTATGTAACCTACACTGACCATCTCCCACTAACTATCTGTATTATATATATGAGCTAACTAACTCTCTAATGTAATTGGATAAGGAATAGGACCCAGATGAAAGCACAGAGCACAGCAATGTCCCTGCTCTCTCTCTGCAGAACATGGCTGCTGGGGAGGTTCTTATATAGTAAGGGGTCGGCAACTTTCCTATCGGCTGCTAGTGATGTTGCTAAGCTCTGAAAAAGACATTGCAGCCTTCTCATTGGCCCACAAGCAAGGAGGGAGGGTACTGGTGAAAAAAAAAAATCTAGAATGTTTGCGATTACGAATAATTAGCACTATATTCTACATCTTCGCGATACAAATTCGCGATTAGAATATTCGTTATGTGTGTTTGTTAGGGGGCACTGAAAGGACATTCTTACTGTTTGGTCAGCAGAAAGGAGATTAGGTGGACTTGGAGGTGTGGATTATTGTAAAAAATATGTAAAAATTATGCTTAGCTACACGCCAGTGGTGTTATCCCTCCATTTTGTTTTACAGCTCGGACCTTCATCCTACAGCAGACTCAGGTATGTGGACTTTTACAAAAAGTACTTGAGTACCCCTGCTCTAGGCCTTGTGACCAATGAATGTGACATCATTGGCCTCTTCATACAGTTGATCGTCAGGGATGCTGGGAGTCAGACTCCCACCAATCTCGTAGTAATGTAAATCCAGGAGTAACCCTTTAAGATACAAGTGGGGCGATTATTATCCCCAAATCCTCTATTAATTAAGCAATACACAGCATGTTATGGGGTGTGTGTGTGTGTGGCCTGATGGGAGTAGTAGTTGTACTCACAGTTCTGATGTTCCCAGGGATCATGCATGTTGAAGGGTGCACCATTTTCTTCTCTTCAGGGCACACTCTGGTTCTGGGGTTCTCCTGCCTGGTGACGGTTAAGGTGCCCTTGGTGTTGAAGGTTTTGAGGTGCAAGGCATGGCTCTGTGTTGCAGCGCCAATGTTTTGCAGTGTAAAAGTAGTGCAGGAAGAAACGAGGAGGCAATTGTACGGCAGAACAGTTCTTTACTGACATTCAAATGCAAACAGATCAGGACAGTTCTTAGAATGTAATGTACTGGCAGTTGTTCATAAAATGCACTTAACATGGATGTTACAAGTTTCCCAACTGCACAGGTAGTTAATAGCCAAAGTGTCTCTTTAAAGTAGTCTTTACTGCTCTGCTTGTCACTAGCTGACTTGTACACAGAAGCTTTCAGACATTGGGTATACACTTTTCTTCAGGCAATGCAACCAGGCAAACTCTCCACTCCTGTTTTGAACAGCTTTCTGTACTCACGGTATACATCCACAAAATCTACTGTGAGATATGGAGATTCTTACACAGTTGATCAGTCTGCTTAAATGTGTATTTGGGCACCAGAGGCAACTCCTAAACACATATGCTGTAGAGACAATAACTCCATTGTGACAGGTTATCTCTACTGGGCTTTCACTACACTTCTTTGTTAAATCTGGCCTACTCTTGCTTTCGTTCTCTGTGGCCCAACTCTGGATGGATCCGGGTCCAGACTGGCTGATGAGTCAGCGACATGTGCTTGTCTCACTACTAAGCCTAAGCTCAGACTGTCTAGACTCACTCTAGAATGTTCCTCCTGGGTGCCCAATGGCCCCCTCTTATGGAGATTGGGGGAATGGTCCATTGTCTTCAGTAGCATGGGCCTCTCTCAAGAATCCCATGCTATTACAGCTGTAGTTCCTATGGAGGCTCACAGGTGGCAGGATTGTGGTGGTTGCAAGAAATAATCATTTCTCATTAACTGCAGCTCAGATGGAGTGGTAAGGAATGGTATCAGTTTGAAGTTTCAAGACTTTATAACATTATACTGGCAAGAGGCATTGTCTATCCATTCTATGGGCGTGGATCAGCATTTTTATTTATCATATCTGGAACAAAGAGTGGACCCATTTATTGCAGGACCTGTAAACAGTGTGTAGGCAGCTCATGAAGATAGTCCTGTGTTGTGACCTGGCTTGGTGGGTATATAAGGTGTGCCATAGGCGGTCTGCAAACATATCCCTTGTTACTGTCATGGGTAAAAGGAGCAAGTTATCAAAGTTGATAAAAGGTATGATTATTGGTATTCGGGCCAAGGGTGGCAGTATTTCTGAAACTGCACAGTAAAAACCGTCCACATGCTGCTGTGGTGAAGTGTATCGTGAGTGGACAAATGCACCATTCTGAATAAGCAACGTGGAAACTGTAGAGCACCATGTGCCATTGATGTGAGAAGTGAATGTCTGCTACGAAGGTGCATGAGGGCGGATCGGCGTACTACAGTTCAGCGAACCCTACTGTGTATGGGGCTCTGAAGAAGATGGATGGTCATTGCACCTGTCAGCACAGTAAGCTGGAAACACGCACACAGGAACAGAACAGCTGAATAATCAAGCACTGCTAGTTTTTCTCCAGCTGTGGAAACAGAGCATTGCATCCGGTTGCTAGGGATACCTTTGTGCCACTAGGGGATGTGCATTTGCAGCACTTCTCTCCTGGTGTTGAAGCTGGAGATTTTGCTGCTGGGACCCGGACAGGGAAGGTAATGACATTACCTTCACCTCACCTCAGCCTGGGGAGCAGGCTTTAGTGGAAATTTAGCATGACATTTCCTAATCGGGCAAGTAGCATGGATATCGCAAGCTGGTACCCATGTCCTCTCTTTTCCAGTATATTAAATATTGGAGAGAATCCTGAACCTTTTGGGAGTCCAAGATTCTTTGTACCTTGTACTCAACCTCACCTAGGATAATTACAAGATCAGGAGGTTTAGGTGGAGGAATTGCAGGAATTCTTTTAGCATGGGATCGAGCTCCCAAACTAACAGGATGGTGCAAATATTTTATTTTCATTCTGACACGTTTTCCCCCCCAGATCAACTCATTTAATAACTTATCAATGAGTGAAAACGTACTATTGTCAATCCAGACTGGAACAGAAATTGGGGAAGGATAATCATTTTAATAAGTGAGATTCTGTCAGCCATTGATAATGGCAGTTTAGACCATATCGCGATCTTATCTTTTGTTTTTTTAATTAGCAGGTTGACATTAAGTGGGACAAAACCATCTATAGAGGAAGCACTCTTATCCCCAGATACTCAAAAGATTCCTGAGGCCCCAGTATTCTATATCCCCCTGCATTGTCCAACACCATTTCATCCAGGGACAAGGTGGTCTTGTTCCAATTAATATCCAACCCTGACATACCACCTAACTCCTCCACACTATGAATGATGTTCGGTAAGGTATTCGGGGTGTCGCCCAGGCAAAATAAAATATCGTCAGTGTATAAGGACACTTCCATCTTCTCCAAAGCCTCTTATTGAATCATCTTGCCTGATCTTTAGGGCCAGAGGTTCTAAAAAAAAAGGTCAAACAAAAGAGGAGATAGGGGGCATCCCTGACGCATACTTCTCGATAGTAAAACAGAAGGAGTTAACACCCCATTAACATTAATTCAAGCGGTAGGGTTTGTATATAACATTCAATTTGTTCCTTTGGAGTGAAAGTTGTTAAATTCGAAAATCGAAGTCCCTGTTCATTCCATGGGGGGAAAGAGTCCTTAACTCAAAGATCCAGAAGGCCTCCCGTTCTTTGAGGCAAGCGATCCGATTGCCTCCTCGTCATGTTTGTGGCACATGTTCTAACACCTGGAATTGGAGCTGGTTGATTTGATGTTTATTGGATAAGAAGTGATGTGGGACCGGTGGCGCCACATTGGCCCCCATTGCTGTCCCCCGTTTCTGAATATAGAATTCGTTGCCAAACATGAAGTAGTTATTGTATAGGACTAGTCTCAGAAGTGTGAGGCAGAAAGTTTGTGCGCTGGGTGTATAGTTGGAAGTTGAAATAAGACTGGAAATGGCTTCAATTCCCATTTCATGGGCAATGGAGGTATAAAGACTATTTACGTCTAGTGTCACCAGTAAGCTATTGTCGGGAATATTTTGTAATGAGGAAATGATAGATAGAAAATGGGTTGTATCGAGTAGAAAGGAGCGGGTATTTTTGATTAATGGTGTAAGTATTCTTTCTAGAAAAATGGAGAGTGGAGAGAGAATAGAGTCTATTGATGTGACTATGGGTCTGCCTGGGGGATCCGTCAGATTTTTGTGTATCTTAGTTAATATTTAGAGAACAGGAGTGACTGGATGTTCATTAAGGAGGAAGGTGTAGGTTGGTTTGTCAATTGTGCCTAGTAGGAGGTGGTTATGAACCAGGGAGATGATTTCTTTTTTGATGCGAAAGATGGGATTATAGGGCACTTTGGAGTAAGTTGCTGTGTCCGACAATTGTCGTTTTATCTCCCTGACATAGGCTGTAGTATCCATGACTACGATGGCTCTGCCTTTATCGGCTGGTTTTATCATAATGCTTTTATCCTCCCTTAATGTGTTGAGAGCAATCAGTTCTTCGCTTTTGAGATTGTGAGGTATGTACATAGATTTATCTTTTGATTCTTTTAGGGTGTTGTCTATATCTTTTCTGACGAGGTCAATAAAGGCCTCGGCCGCATGGTAGTTTTTAGGGGGCATGAATGAACTCTTATTTTTTAGGTTAAGGGAATTTATTGATAGATCTGAGGCTAGGGTCAGTGTTTGAGGTGTTGGCCCTTGTGGTTGTTGATCAAAATGTGCCTTTAATCGGATAGATCTACAAAACCGTTGTAAGTCCTGTTCCAAGGAGAACATAATATACTTGCTCCCTCCTATTTTCCTCTTATTTAAGCTCCTTTTCTTTTAATGCAAAATCTCTTCTCATGGATGCTATTCTTCTCATTAAAGGTATTCTATCACCTCGTTTTAGGTTATAGAGATGCGGACATGCACTGCTAGATTGCCACTAGCATGTCCGCAATATACCGATCCTATAGGGCTGTGTGCTTTTATTTTGTTTTAAAACTGATTTTAGAGATATGTAAATTAGTCTTGTAAGGTGCCCAAGGGGCTGTACGAACCTTCCTTGTGCCCAGCCATGCCCCCATGTGAAGGAGACCAGCACCGCCTGCGTCCTCCGAATCTCCTCCTTTCGACACAGTTAGATTGCCGTAATCTCGCGATGCGCGAGCCGTGCATGTCTGCATCTCTGTAACCGAAATCGAGGTGACAGAATCCCTTTAAGATTCCCCTTATAAAGGCTTTCATTGCATCCCAAACAAAGTACATTTTCGTAGAGCCCTTATTGATTTTCCAAATATCAGATATCTCCTCATTGATAAGTCGATGTTCTACAATAAGACTCAACCAGTGTGGGTTTATCCTCCGACATGCTCCACCCCAGCCAAGATCGATCTCCAACAACACAGGAGAGTGGTCGGAGTCGGGAGCTCGACCTTGGCTCATATCTCATTTTAGCCATGCTTTTCTGCATATCTATGGTTAATTAAATCCATGTCAATGCGAGACATGGAACCGCCTGTTCTACTACAGCAGGAAAAAACCTTGGTACAGCCATTTCTGTGTCTCCAAATATCGACGAAACCCATTTCTCGTCAAAATGTTGCCAATGGAGAAGTGTGACTACAATGATCCTTTCCCCCCCTAGTACTGCTGAATCTGTCCAGTTCTATATCCATCACGCAATTAAAGTCACCAATAATAATGGTTGTACAGCTTTCCCTCTGTTCCATAAATGCTACCAGTTGACTCAGTATGTATGGAGAATATGGCGGAGGAATGTAGACGAATGCAAGGATCCATTTTGATCCATTTAATATCCTATGAAGAAAGATATATCTCCCTTCCCCATCATATAATATGGAAATGCACTTAAAATCAACCTTTCTATGTATCAACACAGAGACATCCCTTGAATAACTAGTATAAACAGAATGATAACAAGAACTCCTCATTCTTTCTCCAACTAAATCCCCCCACCCTCAACCTCCATCCCACCACTTGTCCCCAGTCTAATATAAACCTGTGAACTCTATTCCAGAACTACCCCTCACCACCTCCCTCCCTCCACGCCACGCATCATCATGAACTAATAGGAGTGCGGCAAGCATAAATCCTTGGGACTATTTAAGTCCCTTTCTGTCCATCCAATCTACAGCCTCCTCCGGCATGTCAAAAATATGTATAATGTCCTCATAGACAACCCGCAATATGGAGGGGAAGTTAAGAGAATATCTAATATTGGCCTGTTCCAATCTTTTCTTAACAGCCACAAAGCTGCGTCATTATAACACAAGTCTGGTTTCTTCCTCGCTTTCTTCTAGATCCTATCCCTGTCTTTGGAGCTCAGACTTTTGGCTATCAATACAGCCGGATAAGACCCATGCACTTTTTTGTTTGCCGACTTGCAGTCGATGCGCACGCTCCACCCCAAGAAAGGAAGAAAAAGAATCCTTCCCCAAGTTCTCCAGCAGCCAGGTTTGCAAAAAAGCTTCAGGGTCTTTGCCTTCAGCTCCCTCAGGAAGCCCTATGATCCTGATATGACAGCGTCTTGATCTGTCCTAGGTTTTGCTTTCAGGGCCCCTCTTTCCTACTTTAAGAGCGAAATATTGCATTTCATGTCAACCTATGCCCTCAGTTCTGCAGTCGTAGCGTCTAGCTCTTGTAGCTTAGACCGCACTTTATTTAGGTCATGTCTCATAAGCGACATATCAGTTTTTACTGAGCCCATTTGCATTGTTAGATTCTGTAGGGCCTCATTAGATCTTTTAACATGTGCAAGGTTTTCACCCAGTATATGCTTATCTTGGTTATTTATATCTGACAGATTAGTGGAGATAACTGACCCCATCTGGTTCAATTCCAGATCAATAGGCTGATCAGAAATATTTTCCTTGGTGCTATCTCCCTGCACATTCTTGGAGGCCATTCTTGTTTTAGTTACTGGAGATTTTAGATATTTATCAATCTTGGCTGGGCCCCGCTCCGCCCTGCTCCCTGAGCGACATTTTGGAGAAGACAATTCGCCAGATTTCCTGCTACTTTTAGGGGCCACGATCTATAGGCAGGCTTAACGAATGAAACTTGGGAAAGAGATTAATATCCGAGGTTTTCCAGAGCTTGACTCTTTATATACACAACTCCTTGGACATACACTTCAAAAAGGTAAAAAAGGGCAAACACCCAGAGTCAATAAAACAGACTGGATACAAATGGCTCAGATCACAGTGGCTCCCTTCCCTCTTAAGAACAGCGACTCAAGCCACCATTTCCCAGCACTCATTACGAATGCCTCTACTCTTGTTATCTTGTATTCCGGCTTCCCTCTTCTTGCCCTCCCTTCTTACCAACCATTGACACCATCAGCGTAATCAGGGCCAAGGACCCAGTAGGAGTCAAAGCCAGGCACCACATGAGCCACTCACAGGCTTGGAAGGGAGAGGGAGGCAGCACGGGTCTCTGAGCTTCAGTAGGCGACATTGTTACAGGTTGCAGTCCTTTCCACCTGCCACCAACCGCCTGCACATGTAGACACCTCTGATCCTTCACGGGATGCAGGAAAGTGGGGGCCTTGCTAGACACCTCCGGTAGAGACCAGAGTGCACCACAGACCCAAGTAAGGCACAGAGCCAGACAAGCGGGCGAGGTGGATGGAAGGGGTCGGGGAGCGCAGCATGCACACTTCATGTCATGCAGCCCTGCTCATCCATTGATGAGACTTACAGCATTATAACCTGACAGAGGTGCACTGACAGGCAAGCTATTAATCCACACCTTTGGCATGCCTTAAAGGGGTTCCCCCATTTCCCCTGTGGAGTGCTTGATGCTAGTCCACAGCTCTGAACTTGCTCATAGAAATGGGGCATTGACTTGGATATTGATGGACGGCACAGACACGCAGTGAGCTGCTTGCCCGTGCGAGCATGTTCCCGAGGCTGCTAGTAAAGCATTTTCATTAGCAGCTTCGGTGCAGAGGGACTCCAGGGTGACCAGTCTGTGACAGAGTGTGTAAAACATTTCAAAGGCTACTGCACATGCCATGGACCTATTCTATACACTAAGGTGGCCAGGATGAGAGCTGGTGTGTATGCATACGTGCTCCTGCAATCCCAGCCACTACATATGCAGGAACGCTTACTTGCACTGTGCGGCCACCAAGATTGCAGCAATGGCCAGATCCCCTGACATTGAGCAGGCGAAAAAGGGGTAGAAGGGGGTAGAAAATTTGTAAGCTGCATATATTGAAGATTTAGGGACTATTTAATCAGATGGGACAAGCCTTTCAATAAGAAGATACTGATGGAAGCCCTGGGGACTTTTTTGACATGGTAACACATAGTCCTACCTCTGTGATTGAATAGAATAGTGGGTGGCAATAGACATACAGTAGTCTGTTCCATCTCCTCCATCTGTCAATCACTTAGGTGCCTCAGTCGCTAATTGACATAGTTTGTAAGGCTGAAAAAGACCTAGGTCCATCCAGTTCAGCCTGGTACCCTGCAAGAGGAAGTCAAAAAACCCTTATGGGGTAGAAGCCAATTTTCCTCATTGTAGAGGAAAAAATTACTGGGGATAATTTTAGCAATTATAGTCCAAGGGATATGTCGGGTATTTATTTCACATAAGATATGAAATCATAAAAATATGATTTCATATTTTTATGGAAAAAAAAATGAAAAATTTAATTGGCGGACATATAAACGCCAGTTCTTTTATTGATGAGATCTAAAGTTAATTTGTGCAGCTAATGAAACAGGGTGCAATTAATTATACAAAATATAATTTATTATAAATACAAGCAGAAAACATGGCATACAAATACAAAGATAATATCAAAATTGACCATAAGATGGTGCTCCACCGTTTACAGGCTGACTTAAGTACAATATAATACTACTTCCTTTTATCAAATTATTACCGATTAATATACTGGTAATCAAAATATTATAATGCAACAACAACAACAAAAAAAACAATAGAAATGAATCTGTGGAAAATCCCTTATGCTCAATCAGAGAATATGGCAGTAAGAGACACCTTATAAATACGCCCGTTGACCTAACTACGGATAATAAAATCCGATCAGAGATTTCACTCTGATAGCAATATTACAGAAATTCTAATGATGTGCACGTTCATTAAAATTTCCCATAAAATTATTGTTTTAACACTATAGACCCACTAATAATGGGGTCTCAACTATATGCCAATTGGAGCGATTTATAATTACTGCAAGTAAAATAGATCATACATTACCCCTGGCTTTGGGATAAAGAGCTTTTAGAAGGGACCCAGCTTTCCAAGATTCAGATCTATCCCGTCCTGTGGTATGTTCCTGGTGTGTGAAGTGATGCTGATGAATCTGAAGAACTCCCAAGTGTTCTCCCTGAAGAAGTTCCAAGTGATGTTTGGCTCCAGTCCTCTTTGTCTCCAGTGATTTTTCAAGTGATCTTAGTTCCTTTCTCTCCCCAAAAACTGGTTTAGATATCCACATCCTTATCTATGCCCATCCCCTCTTGGATTAGGGATTTCCAATTAGATAAGGTGGGTGTTACGTATGGTAATCATGGGGATGATGTCATTTAATTGGCATTCCTTCTGCCCATCTACCACTTGATGGCACTGTTGTATCATATAGCAATTTCTAGAATTAACATATATATCTGGCTTTATTACACCTCTTAACCTTTGGTCTCTCCCAACTTAAATCAATTAGGAGGTACTCTTTCTGACACTTTAGGATCACTTTCCCAGACATCACGGATCCATTTTGACAGTCAACAGACCATCTTATTTATGGTCAGATAAGAGAACCATAAACTTCTAGTTTTTGCCCTGGTTTGTATACACCTAATTGTCACAGCTATTCGAGTAATGATGTTTGAAATACCATCAGTTCCTCTGAATAGATCCTTCTTTTAAGAACATACAACTTAGCTCTCTATATTCTCTCAGTGAGATACAATACAAAAAGATACATTATTAATCGGTTATAATACATTAATATTGCTTATTATATATGAATCATTAACAAGTTCAAACGCTAAATAAATGCACACAGGAATATATATATATATATACGAAAAGATATCTATTCCACACCAGATGTGTTTTATGGACGTCTCTTATCAGATGGTTTAGTCATGCAACACCCATTGTTCCTCAGACTGATATGTTTAGAGAAACCAGTGTTTTTAAGCAATAACCTCTCTTGACCCCGGTATTTGAGACAGTCTATGTGAGACCCATTACATTCTCTTAAGATACCACATCTGTTGGCAATAACTTTTAAAACAATATACATTATAGGCCAGTGACCATCATGAATTCCTCTGGCTTATTCCAACAGAGAGTTTGGCCTCTTAAAGGTAATGTGAATCTCCATTTTGGTTCTAATATTGTCAGACCTTAATGTGCAGATATAAATATGCCCGACAGCTATTTCCCATCAGATAGTTTCTAGCTGGAATTCTAGGAGCTCTTTCCACTATAAATGGGTATGAAAGACTACCTGGTCCCACCATCTCAACAATCCAGTTTTAAAATAACGTGCAGATCGCGCCTTCTGATTTTTCAGGTATTTCAGTTCATCTAATATTTGAGCTTCTATCCCTATCTTCCATATCAGTAAAGTTTTTTTGTGAGGGAAGCGTTCTCCAATTTCAGTGTTTTAAGGTCTTTAACCACCCCCATGACCTCCAGGTCACTTATCCTTTCTCAGCTTGGTTTACTCTCTCCCCGACTTTCCTGCCTGTTATGCAAGCGGGTGTGGACCCGCTGCCCCACTGACTGGCTGCACTCTGGAGGGGTGTAACTAAGCAACTACCTGGTCTTCACTAGAGCCTCTGATGGTGAGGATAGGGTATACTCTTGAGCCATTAGGGTAGTTGCCAGGTGCCACTCCAGAGCAGTCCCCGAGTCAGTGGCAGCTGACCAGGGGGTCAGAGTACCGAGGTGATGTGCGTGGCCAGGAGGTTCCGGGTCAGGACAGGCAGCGATCAAGCAATGTCAGTAAGCGAAGTCCTAGGTCAAAGGCAGGTGGTAAACAAAGTACATAAACAAGATCCGAGGTCAGGGGCAGGTGGCAAACAGGCAAAGTACATAAACGAGGTCCGAGGTCAGAGGGAGGCGGCAAACAGGCAAAGTCCAGGAGTTTAATAGGCAAGGTCAGGTACACATGGAACATAGATAGCATAGTTAGGCCACCTGATGCCCGCGTTTGTCAGCATGGCAGGAGGAAAAAGAGGGAGCCCAGCACCCGTGCCTGCGGATAGGGGCAGCGGCACCGGCACGGACCGCTGGACTAACACTGTCCTCATCTCTAATCGGTTAATTCACATATTTGCACAGTGATCATTTCTAACACTGAGTTAGACTTCTCCACAGCCATCATTATTAGTGATGAGCGAAGTTTAGAAAAATTTGATTTGGCTGATCCTCCGAATAAAATAAAAAAATTGCTACGTGACAAATTAGTTTGTCACGAAACGCTTTTTTTGTAATTAGTGGTTGCAATGACGGAGAACGGGATGAGCTATGAACGCGGCATCTGAGATGAATATTAAATGATATTATATACAGTCATGCCTCACCTGATGTATCCTAATATGAATGTTCTAGCATATAATCATGATACCCTACCTTAATGTTTCCCTATCCTTTTTATATGAATTAAATAGCAGCACTGGTTCTGTTTTCAGACATGTTCAGCCGTATATTTATTCTATCGTTACCATCTAATTAAATTTATTCTGGATGATTATAATATACAAGTCCTTCTCCAAAAATTTGCATATTGTGATAAAGTTCATTATTTTCTGTAATGTACTGATAAACATTAGACTTTCATATATTTTAGATTCATTACACACAACTGAAGTAGTTCAAGCCTTTTATTGTTTTAATATTGATGATTTTGGCCACAGCTCATGAAAACCCCAAATTCCTATCTAAAAAAATTAGCATATCATGAAAAGGTTCTCTAAACGAGCTATTAACCTAATCATCTGAATCAACTAATTAACTCTAAACACCTGCAAAAGATTCCTGAGGCTTTTAAAAACCCCCAGCCTGGTTCATTACTCAAAACCGCAATCATGGGTAAGACTGCCGACCTGACTGCTGTCCAGAAGGCCATCATTGACACCCTCAAGCAAGAGGGTAAGACTGACACAGAAAGAAATTTCTCAACGAATAGGCTGTTCCCAGAGTGCTGTATCAAGGCACCTCAGTGGGAAGTCTGTGGGAAGGAAAAAGTGTGGCAGAAAACGCTGCACAACGAGAAGAGGTGACCGGACCCTGAGGAAGATTGTGGAGAAGGACCGATTCCAGACCTTGGGGGACCTGCGAAAGCAGTGGACTGAGTCTGGAGTAGAAACATCCAGAGCCACCATGTACAGGCGTGTGCAGGAAATGGGCTACAGGTGCCGCATTCCCCAGGTCAAGCCACTTTTGAACCAAAAACAGCAGCAGAAGCGCCTGACCTGGGCTACAGAGAAGCAGCACTGGACTGTTGCATGTCATTCGGAAATCAAGGTGCCAGAGTCTGGAGGAAGACTGGGGAGAGGGAAATGCCAAAATGCCTGAAGTCCAGTGTCAAGTACCCACAGTCAGTGATGGTCTGGGGTGCCATGTCAGCTGCTGGTGTTGGTCCACTGTGTTTTATCAAGGGCAGGGTCAATGCAGCTAGCTATCAGGAGATTTTGGAGTACTTCATGCTTCAATCTGCTGAAAAGCTTTATGGAGATGAAGATGTCATTTTTCAGCACGACCTGGCACCTGCTCACAGTGCCAAAACCACTGGTAAATGGTTTACTGACCATGGTATTACTGTGCTCAATTGGCCTGCCAACTCTCCTGACCTGAACCCCATAGAGAATCTGTGGGATATTGGGAAGAGAAAGTTGAGAGATGCAAGACCCAACACTCTGGATGAGCTTAAGGCCGCTATCGAAGCATCCTGGGCCTCCATAACACCTCAGCAGTGCCACAGGCTGATTGCCTCCATGCCACGCCGCATTGAAGCCTCCTGGGCCTCCATAACACCTCAGCAGTGCCACAGGCTGATGGCCTCCATGCCACGCCGCATTGAAGCCTCCTGGGCCTCCATAACACCTCAGCAGTGCCACAGGCTGATGGCCTCCATGCCACGCCGCATTGAAGCCTCCTGGGCCTCCATAACACCTCAGCAGTGCCACAGGCTGATGGCCTCCATGCCACGCCGCAGTGAAGCATCCTGGGCCTCCATAACACCTCAGCAGTGCCACAGGCTGATGGCCTCCATGCCACGCCGCATTGAAGCATCCTGGGCCTCCATAACACCTCAGCAGTGCCACAGGCTGATGGCCTCCATGCCACGCCGCAGTGAAGCATCCTGGGCCTCCATAACACCTCAGCAGTGCCACAGGCTGATGGCCTCCATGCCACGCCGCATTGAAGCATCCTGGGCCTCCATAACACCTCAGCAGTGCCACAGGCTGATTGCCTCCATGCCACGCCACATTGAAGCCTCCTGGGCCTCCATAACACCTCAGCAGTGCCACAGGCTGATTGCCTCCATGCCACGCCGCATTGAAGCAGTCATTTCTGCAAAAGGATTCCCGACCAAGTATTGAGTGCATAACTGAACATAATTATTTGAAGGTTGACTTTTTTTGTATTAAAAACACTTTTCTTTTATTGGTCGGATGAAATATGCTAATTTTTTTAGATAGGAAATTTGGGTTTTCATGAGCTGTATGCCAAAATCATCAATATTAAAACAATAAAAGGCTTGAACTACTTCCGTTGGTGTGTAATGAATCTAAAATATATGAAAGTCTAATGTTTATCAGTACATTACAGAAAATAATGAACTTTATCACAATATGCAATTTTTTTTAGAAGGACCTTGAAAAAGCGCCATACGCCTAAAGGGCCCAAAACGTTGTGTGATGTTTGCACTATTGAATTGAATAAAATACATATTGATCAAACAAGAAAAGTCTACACCTCTTTATGGCTGATTGTCCTGAGTAACTCCAACATGTTTGGAGTGCTGTCATAGGTAGTCATTGTTCTGAAGGATCCTGAGATAGCGAGGGATCCCCCCTGAAGACTAGTGTTGAGCGTGAATATTCGAATCCCGAATTTGAATCGTGAATATCGCCACCTCAAGAATTTGCGAATATAGTGCTATATATTCGTATTTGTGAATAGTGTTGAATATTCTAATCGTGAATTTATTGCAAATATATTGCAAATATATTACATTGCCGATTTTCGTAATCGAGTAAACAATGACTGGAGATCACGAATTCTCTAATTTGCGAATATTGCCTATGCCGCTCATCAGTACTGAAGACGAGCACCCATCAAAAAAGCTTATATGAGTGCTGTGGTCACGACAGTTTTAGAGATGAATATTAAATGATGATGTTGCCGCGCCTGGACAGAATAATGATATGATGATACCTCGAGTGGTGTCTTCAATCACGATGGCCGCAATGGCGCGATCGCAGTTCCCCATCATAGTGCCCACTACATACAAAGGAGTGTGCTTCCTGATGAAATAATTCATCACAAATCTAATTTCTATGTGAAATTCGGCGAAGCAGCCAAATCCAATTTTTCATAACTTTGCTCATCACTAGTCTGGAGTGCTTCTGGCTCTTAATCATTTTTTACTGGTGGCATTTTTATATTGTGGCTATCATCTGGACACATTGCATCGATTTCTAGGCATTACAAATGCGCCTAAAAAGAAACAAGTGTGGTCCCCTCTGGTGGTATGAGGTCACAGCCAAACTGCTGAAATAGGCATATGCGCGATAAGCGCGGTCCCCTCTCATGGTGAGAGGCCGCAGGTCCTAACGCGTTGTTTACATGTGGAGCCCAAGTGCAAACCACTTCTAATACTGAGTGGCCTCGCGTCTGGCACTGATGTGGCCATGATGGGCGCGCTCACACGTGACGTTTAAAAAGCCTCTATCCCGCCCATCGAAGAAAGCAGAGACTGGTCAGGAGAATCGGAATAGAGGTATGTAACCCGTTCCCTGCCAGTCTGCAGCCTGTTGGATAAATAACAAGTAGGGGGGAGATGTTGATATGTCTAAATGAGACAAGGCATTAGGACTAATTTGGGATCCTACTGTTAAATATCCCAAACGGATATATATATATATTACTGCTGATATATCATGGTCCAAAGCAATAATTACATGGTCATGTGGATCATGATACTGATACTATGGATACCACAGACCTTTTTATTAAAATGTAGAACTAGTGTCACTGAATACATCAATAAAGGTGATCCATATATTTTCCGCACATTCCTGATAGGCAACACAATCAAGGTGAGATTGTAATCAGTCTCCTGTATGACTCTTTATTCAATAAGACAGGCAAACGAAATCTGGTCATTGAGCCCTCCCGGTTTGACTGTGCCCAATCTAAATATCCAGCCCGCTACTTTTTTCAGGACCAATTTGTCAAAGTCATCTCCTCGCGGTGAACGTTTAATTACTTCAAAGCCCTGAAATTTTAGGGATTTGGGATTGGCACTGTGGAATTGTCTTACATGTTTCGCGACCGGGGTGTCATTGTCATTCCTGACATCACCCAGATGTTCTCCAATGCGCCTCCTGAATTCTCGGGTGGTTTTCCCCACATACCGAATACCGCACACGCACGTGATGAGATAGACTAATCCGAAGGTTTTGCAATTAATGAATGATCGGATGTCGAATATTTTGCCCGTATGTGTGCATGTAAATTATCTACCTTGTAGGATAAAATTGCATGCAATACATGTGCCACATCTGTATGTCCCCACCGGAACATTACTAAGCCAACTTACAAGCTGTGTACCAGGCGATCTTTTATGTGATCGCGGGGGCCTTGCCTACATATTGACCTATATCAGGATCTGATTTGAGGATGCCCCAATAGGTGTTAAGAATGTGCCGTCCTTCAGTATGCGCTGTATCAAAGGTCGCAATAATGCAAACAATGTTTTCACCTTCTAGTTCTGGTTTGGGATTCAAGAGGGCATCCCTGTTTTTACATAAGAAATGTTGATGAGCCTCATGAAGGACTTTTGGTGGATACCCTTGTTTTTTTAATCTGTCCTGGAGATCTTTAGCAGCCACGTGATATTTATCTAGTGAACTGCAGTTTCATCTTATCCTGAGGTACTGGCCTTGGGATATGCTTCTTTTTAATGGATAAGGATGCCAGCTGTCCCAGTGCAACAATGTATTGGTAGCAGTGGGTTTGCGAAAGATGTTACTAACAATGTTGCCATCCTGTCCCCTAGCAATCTTCAAATCCAAGAATGTAATTTCATCCCTATGGATCTCCGATGTGAAAAGCAGGCCAAGTTCATTGATGTTTAATGACTTGGTGAACATATGAAATCGATGTTCACTCCCTTTCCATAGGATGAACGCATCTTGGATAAAACAAAGCCACAGTAAGATGTATTGGGACCAATCTGAGGTTGTCTCCCCAAATACAACATTGCGTTCCCACCAGCCCAGGTAGAGGTCGGCAAAACTCGGGGCACAGGGACTCCCCATTGCCACCCCCCCCCCCCCCGAGCTGGTGGTAAACGTTTCTGTCAAAGAGGAACATATTTGTGTCAGAATAAACAGTAGGAGTGATAGAACAGGTAGGTGTTAGAATCCAATTGGATACCATCAATTTTGTTTTAGAAACATCCATAGAGTCCCTTGTGAACGATGGCAATGCAAACACAAAGGGTCTAAGGATGGTGTCAACATATATCTCCAAGCGATGTGTAAGACTGCCTGTGCCCCATACAATGGGCCTTCCTTTTAAGGGAGAAAGGCCCTTGTGCACTTTTAGTAAGCAGTAACAACAAGCCATCTGGAGGTATAAGGGTAGAAGGAAGTTGTATTCTGTGCTGCTTATGAGCTCTTGTTGAAGAGGCCTATCAAACAGTATTTTCAGTTCTCTTCTATATCCCACAATGGGGTTGCTATCCAAGATGTTGTAGCATTCTCCATCATCTAGTATCCTTTGACACATTTCCTTGTATGTTTGAGTATCCATTATAACGATGTTGCCCCCTTTATCTGGCGGCTTTATGACAATTTAGTCATCCGACTCCAAAGTCATCAAGCCCTTTATTTCCTCAGATGTGAGGTTATTTCTGCCACTTATGTTGTGAGCTAGTCTGGTCAAATGATCAGTTACAACCTTCAAAAAGGTGTCGATGGGAGTATTGTCATTCATTGGTGGATATCTGTTAGAAGGCTGATGTAGGCAGGTAAAAGGCCCAGCTCCTACTGATCTATCACCTTCTTCTAGGAGATCTGCCAGCAGACGAACATCTGATAATTCATCCACTTCAATTCCCAATGCCATAGCTTCCTGTCTGTCATGGGTGGCAAAACATTTTTCCATCTAAGTTTCCTGCACAACAGATGTATGTCTTTAACCCACTCAAATAAGTCAAATTTATGAGTGTGAATAAAAGACAGCCCTTTACTCAATAGGGTATGTTCTGCTGCAGAAACCTGTAAATTGTCTGAGGAATTGTCAGTTGTTCTCATGGCTGATTCCTATGTTGTTGATTGGGTAATGGGTAGTCTATAGTTGGGCGTGGATTCCCTATAAAACCACTACCTTTGCGTCTGACGTTGCCACCAGCCCTGCCCCCAGAGAAGGAGGAGTGATCGGCAGCCTGCCACAGACTCTGCCAGGGAAGGCCCACAGCCGCCCCACACGGCCAAGTTCCAACAGCAACAGAAGAACAGGAGGTAGCAGGTTAGGTACAAATAACAACTGGATCCCATCTCACATGTCCCAGTGGCAGTGGGAGCAGTCTGTACTAGCCATGGACTGGAGAAATGTCATGTGCATTTGGGGGGAGGGGGGTGATTAGAATGACTCATGATGAGTGTCTGAGAGATGTGCATATGCTGGTGGAGAAATGTGCCATGGGGGGGGGGGGGAGGTGCTGCTGCCAAGTGCCACTAGGCCATGGAGGGGGAGAAATGCGCCATGGGGGGGGGGGAGATGTGCTGCTGCCAAGTGCACTGCCACTGGCCCATGGAGGGTGAGAAATGTGTTATGGCAGGGGGAGGGAAGGAGAGATGTGCTGCTGCCAAGTGCACTGGCCCATGGAGTGGAAGAAATGTGCCATTCGGCGGGGGGGAAGTGTGCTGCCATAACGGAGGGGGGAAGAAACAATGTGATGCGAAGGGGGTGATGTAAAAAGGAGGGGTGATCACGTGACATGGAGGGGGAGAAATGTGACATTAAGGCTGGGGGGCATCATTGGGGGCACTTTTTACTAGCACATTATTAGGTTGCACTATGGGGGCACTTCTTACTGGCACAATTTTGGAGGGCATCTATGGGGGGCACTTACTACTGGCACATTATTGGGGGGCACTTTTTACTGGCACATTATTCGGTAGCACTATGGGGGTACTTCTTGCCGGCACATTATTGGTGGGCACTATAGTGGCATCTACTGAGGCTATAAAGAAGTGGTATGTTATATGGAGGGCTCTGTACAGTGGCATTTTATACTGGGGCACATTATGATGGCTACTATGGGGAAGGGGGAAGAGGAATACTATGGGGTCATCTACGGGGGCCACAAAGGAGGGGTATTTTATGCTTGCAAATTATGGGGGACACTGAGGGCATCTACTGGGGCTCTATATAGGGGCATTTTATACTGGTACATTATGGGGGCACTAGGAGGAAGCACTAGAGGAGCACTGTGCGGCATTTACTGGGGGCACTATATAGGGGTATTTAATGACTGACACATAATGGGGGCACTATGGGGACATTAGCTCAACTGGGGGCATTACAAGGGGGAATTTTTTGCACTGTCACATAAGGAGAATTATTTCTATTGGGGGAGGGGGGTGCATTATGGTGGGCTTTATTACTCCCCATGGTATGACCCCCTAGTAGCAGCACCAGGCTCTCCCTGCTCTGCTATTCCTCTGCCCTTTCTCCAAATCCATATTATCAAATCTTTCTCATTAGGATAAAACACAACATCAGCTCCGCCGAGCCCCCGGCCAAAGTGTGGAAGTGGCGTCCGAGATCCCCAAGGGCCAAGCCAAGTAACTGTAAGTTTTCATGTGAAATATGTTTGTTATACACATATAGCCTACACTGTGCCTCACAATATACTGTATACCGCTACACTGTGCCCCACAATATACAGGTTCTTTTGTATGAACATCCACTAATTAAATCGCCAGACTGATTGATGAACCAGATGTGTGGGCCAGCCACGATGAAGCCTATTATTGTTTTTATTGATGACACTCAGTACTGTTTTATGGTTTTATCGATATCACCGACGTGACCCCCCTAGTGAGGTAGGAGCGAGGAGCCGCAGGCAGCCGCTGGTGTTTCCCTCCTTGGAGTGATATAGGGTAAACTGAAATTCTGTATTATTAAATTCACTTTAATACTTAAATATAAAAATAGACTTGAACATAACTATATATTTTTTTAAGTATATTGTAAGATTACTGGGCTAAGATGAAGCAATCCTATCTCAGCGGTTCTCAGAAAAGGAAAAAAGCTGAAGAAAAAACAAGGAAGTTGGATTGCATTTGCTTACAATACGGGTCGTTAAAGTTAGCAAGTGTCATGGGGTGGGGGGGGGGGGGGGTTTATTGTTTTTCACACCAGGGCCCCATTCCACCTAGAACCGGCCCTGCTCTTGATATACCCCGGGTGCGACCTCTCTGATATAGTCCTAATAAGATCTACAATTGTCTAGACCCCTAGATGCTGAATAATACCCAGTCAGGACGAGTGCATGGACATGACAGTCCTTCTGACAAGCAAAAATAAAGGGTTCACAGCACCCGAGAGGCTAGAGCCTGGGATACAAAGGGGACTTTTGCCCATGTGAAGGTTTTCATATGTATCACTAATAAAGATTTATCGTTTTCTTTTTTAGTATCCGTACAGACAGTGAACTTTTAGATTATATTTGGATACGTTACTAATTATATCAGTTTATGTTCAGTGATCTCTAGAATTAATAGTTCCTTAAAGGGGTTCTCGGGTCTTAATCTTTTTTTGTCTAATACATGATAACCTGTGGAGGAAAGATTATTGGTCCCATACTTACCTTCCACAGTGCAGCCGCTCCTGAGATCTGCTCCCGCTCACGTGGTCCCTCCAGATGGATTTTCTTTGCTTCCGGCCGAAGTCCATCTTCTTGTCTTCCTGTCTTCTCTTCCTTTCTTGAGCAGGAGACGTCACCGCCTCCTGCTGGAGAAATCGCCGTCCGGCAGTCTTCACAGCGCACGGGGCTGAATGCTAGTGCCGCTCTCTGTATCATACAAGCTTCTATGTGAAGCCTGTACTGACTCCTGCACAGCGCGATGTAAGCGATGAGCAGGAGTGACAGAATACCGATCAGCCACAGAGGCTGATTGCTATGCTGTGCATGTCACAGGGGACACTGGATGGCGCAAGGGGGCAATGGTTGGCACAATAGGTGAACTGGATGGCACAAGGGCGTAATAAATGGCACAATGGGGGCAATGGATGGGACATGGGGGTAATGGATAGCACAAGTGGGCAATGGTTGGCACAAAGGGGGTCAATTGATGGATCAAGTGGGGCACTGGATGGCACAAAGGGGGCACAAGATGGCACATGGGTGCAAAGGTTGGCACAAGAGGGCAATTGTTGGCACAAGAGGGGAACTGGATGGCAAAAGGGGGTCAATTGATGGCACAAGGGGACACTGGATGGCAAACAGCAGGCACTGGATGGCCAAAGGGGTAATGGCTGGCACAATGGGGGCATTGGATGGCACATGGCGACATTGGATGGCACGAGGGGGCAAGGTTGGCACAATAGGGGTACTGGATGGCACAAGACGGTCAATTGATGGCACAAGTGGGGCACTAGATGGCAAACAGGAGGCACTGGATGGCACATGGGGCAATGGTTGGCACAATAGGTTACTGGATGGCAAACAGGAGGCACTGGATGGCCAAAGGTGGTAATGAATGGCACAATGGGGGCATTGGATGGCACATGGCGGCACTGGATGGCACGAGGGGGAAATGGTTGGCACATTAAGGGAACTGGATGGCACAAGGGGGTCAATTGATGGCACAAGTGGGGCACTTAATGGCAAACAGGAGGCACTGGATGGCACATGGGGCAATGGTTGGCACAATAAGTTACTGGATAGCAAACAGAAGGCACTGGATGGCCAAAGGGGATAATGAATGGCACAATGGGGGCATTGGATGGCACATAGCGGCACTGGATGGCACGAGGGGGAAATTGTTGGCACAATAGGGGAACTGGATTGCACAAGGAGGTCAATTGATGGCATAAGGGGGTATTGGATGGCAAACAGGAGGCACTGGATGGCCCAAGGGGGTAATGAATGGCACAATGGGGGCAGTGGATGGCACATGGCGGCACTGGATGGCACAAGGGGGGAATGGTTGGCACAATAGGGGAACTGGATGGCACAAGTGGGGCACTGGATGGCAAACAGAAGGCACTGGATTGCACATGGGGGCAATGGTTGGCACAATAAGTTACTGGATGGCAAACAGGAGGCACTGGATGGCCCAAGGGGGTAATGAATGGCACAATGGGGGCAATGGATGACACATGGGGGCAATGGATGGCACAAGGAGGCATTGGATGGCACAAGGGGCACTGGATGGCACTGTTATGGGACACTGTGGATGTCACTGTTATGGGGCACATAAGTCAGGGGTTCTCAAACTACGGCCCGCGTTCCACGTGCGGCCTGCCGAGGACATTTATCCGGCTGCCGGGTTCGTTACTTTTTTTTCCAACATAAGAGACGGACGGCCTGGCAGCCAGCCTATCATTGGTGGAAGAGGGAGAGGGGGCGGCCGCGGCCGATTGGCTGGCCGGCTGAAGCACTGGATCATGGGAATTGTAGTCCGGCCGCAATCAAGCTCCTGGCGGTGGGAGGAACCGAACAGCATAGCCGGACTACAACTCCCACCTCCCAGGACTCAGAGGCGGCCAGAGCATGTGGGAGGGGCCGGCTGGACGTAACTTGCGTGGCAACTTGTGGGCAGTGAATGTCAGGCGCTGGCTCGTGGGAGAGGGAGACGTGACAGAGCATCACAGCACAGTCGTTTTGAGCAACAAGAGCAGAGGCAGCTTGGAAGAAGTTGGCATCATTCCCCCCCCCCCCCAAGAGGTCGTTCAATCAAGGCTGAGGTGAGACAGATCCTGACACACCAGATGACCCCCACATTCCATGGGCACTAATTGGGCTGCGGTGGTGAATGGTTTACTGGGCCACTTGACTGGACTATAGTCCGGCCCTCCAACAGTCTGAGGGACAGTGAACTGGCCCCCTGTTTGAAAAGTTTGAGGACCTCTGATATAAGTGATAGGGCTCGTGCACAGAACCGTATCTGTTTTGCGGTCGTGGATCCACTAAATAGGGTTACTGTCCATGTGCGATTCACATTTTTTTGCAGTCCCATTAAGTTCTATTGGTTTTAGATCTGCATTATGAGAACTAGAATAGGACATGTTCTATCCTTCACAGAACTGAGACACGGAAGTGGAAACACAGTGTGTTTTTTACATCCGTATGTCAGTTCCAGTAAAGACAGAACATGTCCTATTCTGGTCCTCAAAATGAGGACCTCAAATTCATTGAACTCAATGGGACTGCTAAAAATGTGGATCGCAAAATGGATATGGTTGTGGGCATAAAGGTTTAGATACACAGCTCAGCAGGCAGTATCATGCAAGATAGGCTTACATACACCACTCAGCAGGCAGGATCATACAAGAAAGGCTCAGATACACCACTCAGCAGGCAGGATCATACAAGATAGGCTTAGATACACCACTCAGCAGGCAGGATCATACAAGATAGGCTTAGATACACCACTCAGCAGGCTTAGATACACCACTCAGCAGGCAGGATCATACAAGATAGGGTTAGATACACCACTCAGCATGCAGGATGATACAAGATAGGCTTAGATACACCACTCAGCAGGCAGGGTCATACAAGATAGGCTTAGATACACCACTCAGCAGGCTTAGATACACCACTCAGCAGGCAGGATCATACAAGATAGGCTTAGATACACCACTCAGCATGCAGGATCATACAAGATAGGCTTAGATACACCACTCAGCAGGCAGGGTCATACAAAATGGGATTAGATACACACTTTCGCAGGCAGTATCATACAAAATGGGATTAGATACACATTTTAGCACGCAGTATCATAGAAGATGGGATTAGATACACACTTAAGCAGGCTGTGTCAGGTACACATACAGGATTAGATACAGATGTGATTGGATACGCTTGCTGATTCCAGCTGTGGAGATGGGATAGGATTCGATACACATGTAAGAGCAGAGCCTGTGGACGGTCAGTAATGGGATTTAGACACTGAGCGAGAAGTAGATTCCTGTCTGGGTGTAGAAAGATGGAGTAGCTGCTGCAGACAGAGCAGTGTGGGGGCGTGGCCAGCCTGTGACTCATCATGTGCAGTGCAGCCAGGCTTTAGTATCAATAAAGTTATGTATTCAAAAAAACAAGAAGGGGAGAAAGCAAACAGATCTGCCAGGATTATGTGATGTCTTCCAGGGGGGAAGGAAAGCTTGGGCATGAAAAATAGGTATTGGGGGCATATGTAAGCATGGTGAGGGGTGTTAGGAGCACATAAATTTTTTTTGATTACCGGACAACCTCTTTAGGGACTGAATATACAAGTATGGCGGGATTCCTAGCAGGGAATATTCATTTAACAAACTGGGACACAGAGGCAAAGGAAGTGCTTTCTGAGTTAGATCTACGGTCACCACTTAGGAGCCTTAACATCACGAGCTCCTTTAACACCTTAACGCCCCAGGACGAGATGGCTCGTCCTGAAACGCCGACACTTAGTGCTCGAGGACTAGCGCTCTAGTCCTGGAGTCGTTCCTCCCCCCGCGTGCGGTTCCCCCGGTCAGCAGCAGAGATCCGGCGGTTACTGACCGGCGGATCCCTGCTGCATCCACCAGCATCGGCGATAACGCAGATGCCGGTGGATTAACCCCTCATATGCCACGGTCAGCGCTGACTGTGGCATATGGGAGGTTTGCGCTCCCTCACCTGATGGATCGGGTTCCCGCTGTATTGTGCTGTATTGAAACAAGGATCAGACCCTGTAATGTTGAAGTCCCATAGTGGGACAAAAAATAAAGTGAAAAAAAAAGTTTATAAAATTAAAGTTTTACAAAAAAATTAAAAGTTTCAAGTAACAAAAAAAAAAAAGGTAAAAATGAGCCCGGTCCTTAAGGGGTTAAGGTCTTGACTAAATTATATAAAGGTCACATCAGAAGCTGGTGGGCATTACAGACCTTGGAACATTACTTGAAACATAAGATAGTCCCAAGGGGTCTTCGTATTCCACTCCTTAGATCCACTAAATTCAATAAGAGGTGGGAGAAGGAATCTGTGGATGCCTCTGTAACACCCCAGAGTTGTCTTACAAATCTCCTGCTACAACATGTTAAGAGTATTTGTCTTGTCATCTGATGTAATTTCACATAATATTCTCACCAATGTGCATTGAACGCCTTGTTAAATGTATATTGTTGTCATTCTTCAGGTGGCAGCCATGTGTTTCTGAACTGGCCCATACTGTGTGTGAGAAATATCTCTGTAAACGACAACTTTAAAAAAAAAAATGCATACAGAGATATTTCTCTCACCCAGCATGGGTATATGTAAAAATACACCCCAAAACACATTCCCCAGCTTCTCCTGAGTACGGCGATACCACATGTGTGACACTTTTTTGCAGCCTAGATGCGCAAAGGGGCCGAAAGTCCAACGAGTACCTTTAGGCTCCATTCACACGTCCGCAATGTGTTTTGCGGAGACACGGATCCGCAAAACACGGAAAGCGGCAATGTGCGTTCCGCATTTTGCGGACCGCACATTGCCGACATAATAGAATATGCCTGTTCTTGTCCGCAATTGCGGACAAGAATAGGACATGTTCTATTTTTTTGCGGATACTGAAGCACGGATGCGGAAGTGCGGATCCGCAAATGTGGATGCGGACAGCACATTCCGTCCCCATAGAGAATGAATGGGTCCGCACCCTTTCCCATTTTGCGGACGTGTGAATGGAGCCTTAGGCTTTACAGGGTTGCTCACAATTTAGCCCCGCCCAAAATGCCAGAACAGTAAACACACCCCACAAATGACCCCATTTCGGAAAGTAGACACCCCAACGTATTCACTGAGGGGTATAGTGAGTCCGTGGGAGATTATTATTTTTTTTTTTGCAAGAAGTTAGCAGAAATGGAAACTTTATTATTTTTTGTCATTTTCCGGTAACTTGTGAACATTTTTTTAATCATACATGAACTCACCCTGCCCCTCCGCGAATACATTTGGGGGGTATTTATACTATCCTGGCATTCTAGCACCTCAGGAAACATGACAGGTGCTCAGAAAGTCAGAGCTGCTTCAAAATGCAGAAATTCACATTTTTGTACCATAGTTTGTAAACGCTATAATATATATACACTTATTGGATTTTTTTTTTTATCAAAGACATGTAGCACAATAAATTCTGACACAAACTTGTATAGAAATGTAATTATATTTGAACAATTTTACCAGAAAAAGTTAAAAATACACTTTTTTTGAGAAAATTGCAGTTTATTTTGATAAATATCAGAAAAAACGAAAAATCTCAGCAGCAAACAAATACCACCAAAAGAAAGCTGTATTTGTGAGAAGAAAAGGAGGTAAAAGTCATTTGGGTGCCAAGTTTCATGATCGAGCAATAAACCGGTAAAGTTGTGAAGTGCCGATTTGTAATAAAGGGCCGGGTCACTGGGGGGTAAAAGCCTGTGGTCATTAAGTGGTTAATGGGTATCACTAATAAAGATTTACTTGTTTTCTGTTTTAGTATCCGTACAGACAGCGAACTTTGAGATACACGGAGAACACAAAGCCCCTGAACTAAAACGTACTGGTGCTATAGTAAAACTGGAGATGGGTCTCGGACCACACACCTGTTATGGTATGAAAGCAGGTAAGTGCGATGATGGTGGTGTATTAATGTAGTGAACGATAGCACAGCGCCATGATGTTTCACACACACAGCCATCTAAATTCAGCTGCAGTTCAGGGACAGGGATGTTCTCGCCCCTTGGGAGTTTTAATCTGTTTCTAATCTGATTATTTTCTGTCAGAAATGACTGAAATGGCACCAGACTGGCAGCCATTTCAGTAAGAGTTTGGTTACCTAGGCAACCTGTCAGAGTCTGTGTGAGGTGGACGCAGGGAGCCATTTTGTGGTTCAGTTGAGAGCAGCAGCAGAGGAGAGAGCTGTGTGGTAACAGCTCTGACAGGACACCAAATGTGTGCAGGACTCTAGACATAACCTAAGGGCCGAGATAATACTCGTTTATGAAAGGTATTATTTCAATGTTAAACCCCTTTTGTTTACATTTCATGCCCCATGTCTTGTCTGGTTCCTTTCGCTCTGAAATATTAACAGCTTGAGAATCCAACTTCCTTTAGGAGAGAATTGGTTTATTCCAGTGTTATGGCTAAGATTTAATTGTATGATGATTGTATATGTATGGGGACTGTCCAATCCGATGTGGGTCATCTGAGAGAAGATTCTTGTGTCCAGGAAAGTGACAAATAGGTCTTTTGGTATAGCACCCAAGTGTTACAGTGCAATAGGTCATAGGCGATCAATAAGATATTGATCGGCAGGGAGCAAGTTGATGCTTGATTGGCAATTACAGTATCAAAGTCCCTGATCCTCAGGTTTAGGGTCCATTCACACGTCAGTATTTTTACCTTTCCAGATAAACGTTCCTGTTTTTTGCGGATCCGAAAATCTGGATGACATGAGGATGCTTTTAGCATGTCTTCCAGATTTTCGACGGATCCATTGACTAGAATGGGATGACGGAACGCAAAATCGGACAAATAGTAGGACAGGGTATATATTTTTTTCCAGGATCCGAATAACGGAACCCACGGAACGGAATCACGGAATCGGAGAGCACCATGAGTGCTGTCCGATTATATGCGGATTCCATTGAAAATGAATGGATCCGCATAACGTTCCGTTTTTAATAGGAACGGATGCGGAACACCAAAACGGACGTGTGAATGGACCCTTAGTGTGGGTCTCCTTACGAACCTGGTGGCAGCAAATATAGGGTGTGGGAGTTAATGCTTTGATTGATTCTCGACACCCATATATTGTCACGGCCGTGTTACGCGGACAGGCTCTTTCCTGGAGGTGGTTGCACTGGGCTTAGCTTGGCGGTTCGTGACAGTAAGTATAAAGCTAATGATAAACCGTATACAGTGAACCCAATGTAGTTGACATTGATGGGACAGGAGGTCTCATTTGGGAAGGATTTAAGTCTATTTTTTATCTAAACTTGAGATCAGCTGGGGTGGATGTGGTCTGAGACACGTCTAAGTCCTACATGAGAGGCCTTCTGAAAAAACAGATTATCCCGTTAAAAAGAGGTTTTAAAAAGAAAAGAAAATGAGCTGTCGCTTGCAGTGGTAGAAGCAGAACACTTGTTTGTACCCCAGAAAACTGAAGAGGCTAAGGAGGCTTGGCGTCTAAGAATTATAACTACCTCTCGGAAAAAGTGCAGAACATGGATTGTTATACCAAAGCAAAAAGACATTGGAGGGGGTCGGGGGGGTAAACCGGGCAAATATCTCTCAAATATAATCAGAAGTGATAACCCGAATGCTAATGTTTTTGTGATACGTGATTGTGATGGGGTGTTGTAGAATGAGTCAGATATGATCTTAGGGGTGTTCAAGGATTTTTACAAGAAGCAGTTAGAAGAGCATTGCTTAAACAAGTATTTGGCACATATTAATACACAAAGCTCAGTAGTCAGCAAATGGAAGAATCGGATCAACCTATCTCACTAAGGCCTGATTCACACTTGCATTGTCTCTTAGATAGGTTTGGCCCAGTTTTTATTAATTGGATAAAGACTATATTTAAACACCCAAGACTAAGGGTACTTTCACACTTCCGGCAGGCTGGTCTCCCTGTCGGATCCGTCCTTTCGCTGTTTCGCCGTATCGCCGCTCCGTCCCCATTGACTATAATGGGGACGGGGGCAGAGCTCCGGCGCAGCATGGCGGTGCACAGCGAAAGCCGCCGGACTAAAAAGTCGGACATGCAGGACTTTTTAGTACGGCGGCTTTCGCCGTGCACCGCCATGCTGCGCCGGAGCTCCGCCCCCGTCCCCATTATAGTCAATGGGGACGGAGCGGCGGTCTGGCGATACGGCAAAACAGCGAAAGGACGGATCCGACAGGGAGACCAGCCTGACGGATCCGTCCTGCCGCAAGTGTGAAAGTACCCTAAGGATTGTAAAAAATGGCTTTGTGTCAAAATATTTTAGTGTGGAGAGGGGTGTGCGATAGGGCTGTCCTCTCTTCCTCTTCCTCTTCGCCCTGGTAGTCGAACCGCTAGCTATGAAGATTTCATGGTTGGGGCAGAGAGGACAATATATTGCTATATGCATATAATGTTCTTTTTCTTGGGGATACCAACTGAACTCTGGAATATATTATGGACATTATGGAATTATTCTGTAGTTTTTTGGGTGTCATGTTTAATTGGAGCAAATACTTTTGCCACTAAATGATAAGGTAGTGGTAAGGATAGTAATTTAAGAGGGTTGGACTATCAGGACAGTTATGAAATATTTGGGGATAGAAATCTTACCAAAAGTATTTAGATTTGTTAAACTGAATTTAACCCCTTTGATTAAAAATATCAGCGCTACCATAAAGATGTGGAATAAGATGCCACTAAATAAAGCAGACAGGATCCGTTTGCTAAAGATTCTCCAGAATCCTAGTAGCTATAATCTATAGTAAGTGCGAGAAATAAATGGTTACAATTCGAGCTAATTCCATCTGAACCGTCTCAGTAAGAGCCTGGCAGTTTATCGAAGCCGCTCTTGCACCATAATCTGGTGGAGACATTGTGCAGTCACCATGACAGATCTAATAGCCACTCATGACAGATGTATCTGCCATCAGCCATTAAGGTACAAGTTGGGGATGTGTGGACTGACTGCGTCCCACTTGAGGGTGATACCTGACAGGCTGATAACCTTTAAAGCCTTTAATAAATGTTCACATGGAGAACGTGTTTCAGGGTGCTCAGGATCCTTTTTCTTCAGGATCTTTTTCCTGAAGCAGGAAAGCAAGTGTCTTCTTGTTTTCGCAGATGCAGCCATCTTACAGACAGCACGCAGTGTATTCGGTGTGTGTGTAAAAGTACAGAAAGTGATGTGTATCGTAGGAGCGAGAGGGAAAGGGAGGGATTTCAGGAGTTGTGACTCGACCATGTGTCCTATCCGAGGCAGCAGGAAAGAGTGTAAATTCTGTATTGTAGCTTGAGAAAAGGTCATTTTAATTATTTGATTCAGTAATTTCCTGTAAAAAGCTGTTAGGCTGTTTTCACAAATGCGATTTTCTTTCTGGTTTTGAGATCCAGAAGAGGATGTAAAAACCGGAGGAAAATGCTTGAGTTTGTCCCCATTTATTCTCGGGGACAAAACCGTACAAACTGGACCGGAGTGCATCAGAATGCATTATGTTCCCGTTTGTTGCGTTCTGTGACCGAACACAAAACAGCTACAAACTGCAGTTTTGTGTACGATTTGCAAACCTGAACAACCCAGATCCGGCACTAAATACAATGTAAATCAATGGTGCCGGATCCGTTTTTTCAATTTGTTCAGCTGGTTGTATTGAATCAAACTGAAGCGTTTTCCTCTGGTTTTGAGATCCTCTGCTTGACCACAAAAACAGAAAGAAAATCGCATATGTGGAAGTAGCCTTAACATTCAGCTTGAACTCATAGACAATGTCTGTGACCCTTCTTTCCTGACCATTCAACTGAAAGACAGAAGGAGAGGAACTCGAAATTCCACATAAGCCTATATGAGCCTCTTTTTTTTTTTACACACACACAACTAATTAATTATTTTCTCTAGGATGAGTTTTTTGGAATTCATCTCAGGTTTTAAAATTAGAATATACATTTTTGGGAAAAACAAGCAACTTAATATTCCAGCGCATGAGGTCAAAATGGCGAATATCTCCACAGCCACCATGTATTTCCCTCTTGTACTCAGATAAGCCGGGATCATAGCAATCCAAACACTGCAGAACACCAGCATGCTGAAGGTGATGGATTTAGCTTCATTAAAAGTGTCCGGTAATGTTCTCACCATGAAAGCCAGAACAAAGCTCACCACTGCCAGGAACCCCATATAACCCAAGACAGAGTAGAACCAGATATCTGACCCTTCATTACACCGAACGATGATCTTCTCATGATAAGTGTGATAGTCCAGCTCCTGATGAGGAGGAGAACCAGATAACCAAAAACAGCAAATAAGAGCTTGAAACGAGGAACAAATAAAAACCACATAATTGGCTTTTTTTATATCCATCCACCTTTTCCAGAAACTATTGGGCTTAGTGGCTTTAAAAGCAATGAAAACGGTGATAGTCTTAGACAACACACAAGACACAGTGATTGAAAAGAAGATTGCAAATGAGGTTTGTCTGAGCATGCAGGTGATGTTCTCTGGACGTCCAAGAAAGAGAAACACGCAGAGGAAGCTCAACAAGATGGAGATCAGAAGAATGAAGCTCACAGTTCTGTTATTGGCTTTGACAATAGGAGTGTCCCAACAGGAGAGAAATTTTCCTAAAATGAATAGTGTTAATAAAGAAAAAAGTAAAATAACTACTATAAAAATAATGACCAAAGTATCATGTTCATAAGACAGAAAGTCGTAAAGTTTAGGGACGCATTTTGTTCTTGAGTTGTCAGACCATTCTTCATCAGGACATTTTTGACAATTTTCATTGTCTATAGGAAAACAAGAAAACGCAGTAATTAGTGCAAGTTTTATCATTATTTACTAAATTTTAAAATGAGAAAATAAAGCCATACTGGGAAAAGCAAAAAATAAATAAAAATTCCTAACCTACCCACCTATCCCGTTTTCTACCTATCCAACAGGCAGAGGGTTTTATCTTAAAATAGTGTCTTTCAAAATTATTGCAAGGTTTATCACATGTACAGACCAGGCAAATCATTTTATCAAAAATTGTTCTCTGACCTGCTGCAATTATTTAATCCAAAATGAAAACCTTTTGACTTGTGAATGGAGAGAATACCCTTCTGACACTACAAGAACTATAGGATAATTAGCATGAATCACATTAAGGCTCTCTCTGTCTATCTCTCTATATACAGTGGGATGCAAAAGTTTGGGCAACCTTGTTAATCGTCATGATTTTCCTGTATGAATTGTTGGTTGTTACAATAAAATATGTCAGTTAAATCTATCATATAGGACACACACACAGTGATATTTGAGAAGTGAAATGAAGTTTATTGGATTTACAGAAAGTGCGCTATAATTGTTTAAACAAAATTAGGCAGGTGCATACATTTGGGCACCACAAAAAAGTAATGAAATCAATATTTAGTAGATCCTCTTTTTGCAGAAATTACAGCCTCTAAACGCTTGCTGTAGGTTCCAATGAGAGTCTGGATTCTGGTTGAAGGTATTTTGGATCATTCCTCTTTACAAAACATCTTTAGGTCATTCAGGTTTGATGGCTTCCGAGCATGGACTGCTCTCATTAAGTCACACAACAGATTTTCAATTATATTCAGGTCTGGGGAATGAGATGGCCTTTCCAGAACGTTGTACTTGTTCCTCTGCATAAATGCCTTAGTGGATTTTGAGCAGTGTTTAGGGTCGTTGTTTTGTTGAAAGTTCCAGCCGCAGCGCAGCTTCAGCTTTGTCACTGATTCCTGGACATTGGTCGCCAGAATCTGCTGATACTGAGTGGAATCCATGCGTCCCTCAACTTTGACAAGATTCCCAGTCCCTGTACTGGCCACACAGCCCCACAGCATGATGAAACCACCACCATATTTTGCTGTAGGTAGCAGGTGTTTTTCTTGGAATGCTGTGTTATTTTTCCTCCATGCATAACGCCCCTTGTTATGGCCAAATAACTAAATTTTATTTCCTCAGATGCCTCTCATCAGCCCCCCAGTGCCTCTCATCAGCCCACTGCCCATAATATATATAAAAAAAAAAACACTTACCTCTCCTGCTCCTGGACACAGACGCTCCCCTTCTCCTGACGTCAGCTGTGCTGTGAAGGACTGCGCACTGCACAGCGTGACGTCACAGAGCGTCTCACTGTGCGCAGCCTGCAGAGCCGACAGCCGAGGACCAGGAGTGAGTACAAAGCATTCACCAATCCCTGATTCCTGGTCCTTTTGCCCTGAAACTTTGGGAACGGCGTTCCTGTCATGAAAAAAGTGCAGTGCAGGAACGCCGTTCCCACCCGTTCCCCCTCGACTCGAGCCCTGAGGCGGCCCGGCCCACCGGGCAAATGACCGGTCTGCCCTATGGTCAGTCTGGCCCTGCCCCCCACTCCTTATATTACCGTACATTCTAACAGCGTCTCTAGAATGTAGGCAGGCAAGGCGAGCGGCAGTGTAACTCCCTGATGTCACGTGCCTGCACCGCCTACTTTATGCATGAAGCAGGCGACGCATGCAAGTGACGTCAGTGAGTGACGCGCCAGCCGGCCGCCCGGCCTTCCTGCCTGGGTTGTACAGAAGCTATTAGGATGTACGGTAATATTAGGAGTGAGGGAGCATGTGTAATCACTTTTAATTGAATGAGACATTTTATATTTGTATACTGCAGCACTGAGGCGGCGGGGGGGGGGATCTGTGGATGACAGTTTTATGGGGAACATCTGTGGATTGCACTGTTAAGGGGTGGGGGGGGGGGGTCCTGTGGATGGCACATACAGTACAGACCAAAAGTTTGGACACACCTTCTCATTCAAAGAGTTTTCTTTATTTTCATGACTATGAAAATTGTAGATTCACACTGAAGGCATCAAAACTATGAATTAACACATGTGGAATTATATACATAACAAAAAAGTGAAACAACTGAAAATATGTCATATTCTAGGTTCTTCAAAGTAGCCACCTTTTGCTTTGATTACTGCTTTGCACACTCTTGGCATTCTCTAGATGAGCTTCAAGAGGTAGTCACCTGAAATGGTCTTCCAACAGTCTTGAAGGAGTTCCCAGAGATGCTTAGCACTTGTTGGCCCATTTGCCTTCACTCTGCGGTCCAGCTAACCCCAAACCATCTCGATTGGGTTCAGGTCCGGTGACTGTGGAGGCCAGGTCATCTGGCACAGCAACCCATCACTCTAATTCATGGTCAAATAGCCCTTACACAGCCTGGAGGTGTGTTTGGGGTCATTGTCCTGTTGAAAAATAAATGATGGTCCAACTAAACGCAAACCGGATGGAATAGCATGCCGCTGCAAGGTGCTGTGGTAGCCATGCTGGTTCAGTATGCCTTCAATTTTGAATAAATCCCCAACAGTGTCACCAGCAAAGCACCCCGCACACCATCACACCTCCTCCTCCATGCTTCACGGTGGGAACCAGGCATGTAGAGTCCATACGTTCACCTTTTCTGCATCGCACAAAGACACGGTGGTTGGAACCAAAGATCTCAAATTTGGAGTCATCAGACCAAAGCACAGATTTCCACTGGTCTAATGTCCATTCCTTGTGTTCTTTAGCCCAAACAAGTCTCTTCTGCTTGTTGCCTGTCCTTAGCAGTGGTTTCCTAGCAGATATTCTACCATGAAGGCCTGATTCACACAGTCTCCTCTTAACAGTTGTTCTAGAGATGTGTCTGCTGCTAGAACTCTGTGTGGCATTGACCTGGTCTCTAATCTGAGCTGCTGTTAACCTGCGATTTCTGAGGCTGGTGACTCTTGGTCTTCCTTTCCTGGGGTGGTCCACATGTGAACCAGTTTCTTTGTGGCGCTTGATGGTTTTTGTGACTGCACTTGGGGACACTTTCAAAGCTTTCCCAATTTTTCGGACTGACTGACCTTCATTTCTTAAAGTAATGATGGCCACTCGTTTTTCTTTACTTAGCTGCTTTTTTCTTGCCATAATACAAATTCTAACAGTCTATTCAGTAGGACTATCAGCTGTGTATCCACCTGACTTCTCCACAACGCAACTGATGGTCCCAACCCCATTTATAAGGCAAGAAATCCCACTTATTAAACCTGACAGGGCACACCTGTGAAGTAAAAACCATTTCAGGTGACTACCTCTTGAAGCTCATCAAGAGAATGCCAAGAGTGTGCAAAGCAGTAATCAAAGCAAAAGGTGGCTACTGAAGAACCTAGAATATTACATATTTTCAGTTGTTTCACACTTTTTTGCTATGTATATAATTCCACATGTGTTAATTCATAGTTTTGATGCCTTCAGTGTGAATCTACAATTTTCATAATCATGAAAATAAAGAAAACTCTTTGAATGAGAAGGTGTGTCCAAACTTTTGGTCTGTACTGTATGTGGAATCAGCTGACGATGGTGTAAAAGGAGTGTTATTTTTCTTGGCGCTAACATTGACCTGTAAGGCTGAGTTCATACTTGAGTTATTTGGTCAGTTTTGGCCCTATATCTGCCCAAATAAGTGAAGTGTGCAGTGATTCTAAGAGCGACGCCTGTCATCTGCATGTCATATGGACTCACAGTATTATTTAACTACCACAGCAGACTCCCTATGTGTGTTACTGCAGGACACAGTGTTCTACACCCCTATATAGGCTCTCTGCAGCCAGGAAATAGACGCTTTTTAATGTGATTCACTGCAAATAAATTCAGATTTAACCAAATTTTTTCAAAGAATTTGGTGAACCGGCCGAATCAAATTTTTAAAAAATTCGCTCATCTCTAATGGCGAGTGTTACAAAGCTGTTAATTACACTGTGTGCGGTCGGTCAGGACTTCAGGGACCCGTAACTCCCGAACCCTTGGACCGACGGAGCCGGATTTTGGATATGTTGTTCCCCTACACCAGGACTGTCTGAGGATACCGAATGTAAAGATGTACCCCCTGGTTTTGGGGTACATCCAGAACTTGGGTAACATTGTGTGTGGGTTGATTATGTTAAAGGCTTATCTGAGGGGAGGAGACGTGGGGGCTGTCCCAGACATGTAATTGTGTATTGTGGTAATCATGTAAATGTAGCCCTTCCCAGGGCAGGATGGCATAAAAGGAGGCCCCGGGTCAATAAACATCAGTCTTGCTTAACCTTCAAATCGCAGCCTCGACTCGTTTACAGGATCCTTCTGGATATCGCGACAAAGCGGCTCCTCTCTCTCTCCCTAAACAGAGATCCAGACTATCCAAGCGGTCCAGCTCCCAGCTAGCCGGGGAGTAACCGTAACATTTGGATGGCAGCGGTGGGATTGTCCAGGATTTCCTAGGAGAGGTACTGAACGGATGGAGAGCGCTTACGAAAAATTGAAACGTGCGACCCTGAAGGATTTACTCGAAAGCAGAGGGGGGAACGCCAGCAACCGTCCGAGAAGGGAACTGATCGCAGAACTAACCGAACTGGATCAGGGCTTCACGATGGCAGAAACCCCGACCACGAGAAGTGACGAAAAGACCAGGATTGTTCGGGAGAGGCTCTCTCTATACGGGCCGAACCCACCTATGGAACTGGTACAGCAGTTGATGGCAGAAGCGGACGAGGATATACGGAAGGCTCGAGCCCACGAACTCAGCCTAGTGACCGCACACCGCAATGCCGAAGCACCTCAGGTAATCGTTCCTGTCGGAAACGCCGGGAGGCCAAAGATACCCTATGCGGCTTTTAGACGCTTCCTAGAAAGCGAGACAGGAATCGATGAATATTTAGTGGACTTCGAGAGGCAATGTGCCCTGCACCAGATTCCCAACAGAGAGTGGCCCACGATATTGTCTGGAAAACTATCCGGGCGAGCTCTGGAAGCATTTCGGACTCTGGGCGCTGAGGAAGTGACACAGTATGCGCTGGTCAAAGAGACACTGTTGCGGCGGTACGCTGTAACTCCTGACACGTATCGCCGACAATTTCGTAGCACGAGAAAGAAGCCTAACGACACACATATGGAATGGGCGCACCGAATGCGGAGAGCGGCAAATCACTGGATGAGCGGAAGTAAAGCTGTGACTGGTGAGGAAATTTTACAATTATTTCTCTTAGAACATTTTTATAACGGCATGGAGCAGCAGGGGAAGGAATGGCTGCGAGACAGACGACCCTCTACCTTAGAAGAAGCAGCCAAATTGGCCGATGAACATTACGACTCCCGTCTACACGAACCCATGAACTACCGAGCCCCAGCATGGGTCGAACACAAAGATGTTTACCGCACGCCACCACGTACTGAATTCCGAGCCTCGGTGCCCGCGGGCCCCGCACGTTACTCAGGACCACCGAATAACAACTCTGATCGTCCCAGACCGACCTGCTACCGATGCAATCAACCAGGCCACCGCATGGCTAGCTGCCCCCTTAATGCACACCAGACCCCCCGGAATTATAATTACCCCCCTGGGTCATCTTGTCCTGCCCGGGCGCTCTGTGTTAACCAAGAAGCCCCTATGGAGGAATATTTGGGACCACTTCACGAAGCAGATCCGGTATATGCTGCTTCGGATAACCGCCAGCACCATCGGCAGAAGGTATGGCTCGAGGGGCGATCTACCGAGGGGTTAAGAGACACGGGGGCTACCATTACACTAGTCCAGAGCCATTTGGTGCCGGAGCACAAGCGATCAGGGCAGACTGTGGCCGTTAGAGTGGCGGGAGGGGATGTGTACAAAATTCAGACCGCTAAAGTACATCTTGATTGGGGAGTGGGAAAGGGGTCCGTAAACGTGGGCATAATGGATAATTTACCTGCCGAAGTACTACTGGGCAACGATTTGGGCCCCATGACTTCTGCCTATGCTCCAGTGTACAACAACGAGGCAAACCCAGTGACTACCAGAGCCCAAGCCCGAACGGAGCAAGAACTATCACCGGTGCGGGAGACACAGGTAAGACCTACCCCGACCTCGACTGACCCGTTAGGTCCCATACCCTGGGACACCCCAGATGCTTTCGAGACAGAGTCTAAGACTGACCCGACATTACAAAAGTACCGGGAACGAGCAGAGACCGGAGGGAGCGGGTCAGATAACGAAACCTTTTTATGGGAAAAGGGAAAGCTGTATCGCTTGACGGAGAAAAGGGAGCAGCAGAGGCGACAGCTGGTAGTGCCCCACAAATACCGTCGAGAAATACTCAAGATAGGACATGACATTCCCTTGGCAGGCCACCTAGCTGTAACCCGCACACTACACCGCATTACTCACACATTCTTTTGGCCAGGGGTACACGCTGATGTTAGGACTTATTGTAAGACCTGCGATGTGTGCCAACGAGTAGGGAGGAGAGGCGATCACCCTAAAGCTCATTTAGTAAATATGCCCATTGTGGAGGAACCCTTCAGCAGGGTTGCTATTGACCTAGTGGGACCGCTGGCTACCCCTAGTCCCTCCGGTAAGCGCTACATTCTTACCGTAGTGGACTACGCTACCAGGTACCCGGAAGCTGTCGCCCTATCCAACATCCAAGCGGATACGGTAGCGAATGCGCTGGTGCAGGTGTTTTCCCGGGTAGGATTTCCGAAAGAAATCCTGTCCGACCGAGGCACCCAATTTACGGCCGAATTGACTCAGCAACTCTGGCAGGTTTGCAAAATTAAGTCCCTCCTGAGCTCTCCATACCACCCCCAGACAAACGGACTTTGTGAGAGGTTCAACGGGACCCTCAAACAAATGCTCAAAACATTTACTCAGGAATACCGAGACTGGGAGCGTTTTCTGCCACACCTCCTATTTGCTTATCGGGAGGTGCCCCAGGAAACGACCGGGTTTTCGCCCTTCGAGTTGCTCTACGGAAGAAAAGTACGGGGACCCCTAAACCTGATCCGGGAGCACTGGGAGGGAGAGATGGAGACTGACGGTGTCCCCATTGTGCCGTACGTGCTGGAACTCAGGGACCGAATGGAGCAATTAGCTAAATCAGTGCAGGCTAACCTCCAGTCGGCCCAGAGAAGACAGAAGGTGTGGTACGATCGGGGGGCCCGAAAGAGAATCTTTACCCTAGGACAAAAGGTGTTAGTGCTTAAGCCAGTTAAGACAGACAAATTACAGGCGTCCTGGCAGGGCCCCTATCAGATAGTGGAGAAAAGGGGAGACACCACCTACGTAATAGCTAGCTGCCATGACGGCAATCTTAGAAAGACATTCCATGTGAACATGCTCAAGGAATATCTTGAGCGGCCGGAGAACGTGACGGCCATATGCTGTCCCCCTCAGGAAGACCCCGACAGTCTACCCATTCCAGATCTGTTAGAAAAAAGTCCCCACGCAGATATAGTAGCTCAGGTCAAGATAGGGGACCGACTTAGCCCCACTGAAAGGGAGCAGCTTAACCAACTCCTGCAGTCCAAAAGCCCCACTTTCTCCCAGAAGCCAGGGTACACTACCTTAACCACCCACCAGGTAGATACCCCGGGACAAGCTCCTTTACGCCAGGCTTCTTACCGAATCCCCGAGGCAGTTAGGGCAGAGATGAAGAAGGAGATCGATGAGATGCTCCAACTCAAGGTAATTGAGCCCTCCGATAGTCCCTGGGCTTCTCCAGTTGTCCTGGTGCCCAAGAAAGATGGTACAACCCGGTTTTGCGTAGACTATCGGAGGCTCAATGAAAAGACAGTGACGGACGCTTACCCTATGCCCAGGGTAGACGAGCTACTCGATCGTATAGCCAGGGGGAATTATCTGACCACCATCGACCTCTGCAAGGGTTACTGGCAGATTCCCCTGGCCCAGGAGGCTGTCCCCAAGTCAGCATTCGTCACCCCGTTCGGCTTATATCATTTTAAGGTAATGCCGTTTGGGATGAAGAATGCCCCAGCTACATTCCAGCGCTTGGTTGATAGGCTCCTGGATGGCTTCCAGAGTTTTGCTTGCGCATACCTGGACGACATAGCGATCCACAGTGAGTCCTGGGGGGACCACTTAGCTCACGTAGGAATGGTTCTGGATCAGATCCGGACTGCGGGCCTGACTCTGAAGCCAGAAAAATGCCACTTTGGGATGGCCGAGGTACAGTACCTGGGTCACCGGGTGGGGTGTGGGAAACAGCGACCAGAGCCGGCCAAGATAGAAGCTGTTGCCAATTGGCCCACCCCCACCACTAAGACTCAGGTCCTAGCATTCCTGGGCACAGCAGGGTACTACAGACGGTTTGTACCAGACTACAGCACACTTGCCAAACCCCTGACTGACCTGACCAAGAAAAACTTACCTCGACAGGTCCTGTGGTCTCCCCACTGTGAAACGGCTTTCCAAGCTCTCAAACTTGCTCTTGTCAACGCTCCCGTCTTGGCGGCCCCAGCCCTTAACAAACGTTTTATCGTCCATACAGACGCTTCCATGTTCGGGCTGGGAGCTGTCCTCAGCCAAGTAGGCGAAGACGGAGGGGAGCACCCAGTTGTCTACATCAGCCGTAAGCTCCTGCCACGCGAAGTCAGCTATGCAGCGGTAGAAAAAGAGTGTTTGGCTTTGGTGTGGGCACTAAAGAAATTGACTCCCTATTTGTATGGACAAGAGTTCACTCTGGTTACTGACCATAACCCGTTGGTGTGGCTAAACCGGGTCTCGGGGGATAACGGCAGACTTTTACGTTGGAGTCTGTCATTACAACCCTTCAACTTCACCATTACCTACAGACCTGGGAAACAGAATGGCAACGCTGACGGGTTGTCCAGACAAACAGACCTCAGCCCAGCATAACCCGCGGTCTGGACAGCCTTAGTCTGCCCCGAAAAGGGGTCAGACAGTGTCTGCCAGAGTGTTCCACAAAAAGGGAGCACTGTTACAAAGCTGTTAATTACACTGTGTGCGGTCGGTCAGGACTTCAGGGACCCGTAACTCCCGAACCCTTGGACCGACGGAGCCGGATTTTGGATATGTTGTTCCCCTACACCAGGACTGTCTGAGGATACCGAATGTAAAGATGTACCCCCTGGTTTTGGGGTACATCCAGAACTTGGGTAACATTGTGTGTGGGTTGATTATGTTAAAGGCTTATCTGAGGGGAGGAGACGTGGGGGCTGTCCCAGACATGTAATTGTGTATTGTGGTAATCATGTAAATGTAGCCCTTCCCAGGGCAGGATGGCATAAAAGGAGGCCCCGGGTCAATAAACATCAGTCTTGCTTAACCTTCAAATCGCAGCCTCGACTCGTTTACAGGATCCTTCTGGATATCGCGACAAAGCGGCTCCTCTCTCTCTCCCTAAACAGAGATCCAGACTATCCAAGCGGTCCAGCTCCCAGCTAGCCGGGGAGTAACCGTAACAGCGAGGCATCAGGATTAGGCTTGTCCTTCCCATGTTCCAATAGCCATAATTTATTTTTATTTTTCTGTTCATACAGTCATATGAGGGCTTATTTTTGACGAGATGCATTATTTTATTTGCATTTAATTTACCATGTCTTGTAATGGAAAACGGGGAAAAAAATCTGTGCGTTAAAATAAAAAAATAATAATACATTTCCGCCAAGATACTGTGTGCTAAATATGACATGACGTCCCTATTCTGCAGCTCAAATACGATTACGGCGATACCAAACTTCTATAGTTTTTTTTTTTTTTTTTTACTTTTGAAAGAAAAATCTAAATTTTCTTAGCCTCACCATTTTCTGACAGCCATAACTATACCATATGTCACATCTTACCTGTTATATTGGATATTTCACCCTCAGAGCACGGGACACAATTATAGCAGCAGCTGTGATAGCCACCATTAGAAGCTTTTCTGAACCCAGGAGAACATCTTTCATTGCACCGAGACTGTGGTACCTAAATAAAAGAAAGGGGAATTGGATGAGTTGTGGTATCCGACACAGTGACTTATATGGATATGGTGCCTATGGTAATAATAAAGGTGTTAACATAAAAAGATGTTGTCTGGTCCCCTCAGAGTGCACATATATGCCCCGACTGCCTAGTTTTCATGCCTCTGCTTTCTTTCCCCCCTGTCTGGGCATAATAGTGTCTTGGCAGGAATGTTAACATCCAGCACTTCCTGTTTACCTCACTATCTAACTGTATTTGTAAACAAGCCTAGCTGCTCTGCAGTGTGATGAGTAACAGGCCGCCCCGCCTGCCAACTGTTCAGTCTGCAGTAACCACATCTACTACACCTCCTGTGGCCATGTTACCTCACCCATACATGAATCCTGCTAGTGTCTTGTTTGCTGCATCACATCAGTGTCAGTCCACAAGGAACATCTCCAGAGTGCAATAAACAGCTATAATCAGCAAGCACCTCAACACATCTGTATCTAATTCTACCATGTACAACACTGTCTGTAATGTAACATGGCCTGTTGTGTGTGACACTGTCTGCTGTGTATCTAATTCTATCTTGTACGATACTGTTGTGTATCTAAACCTGTCATGTCCAATACTGTTCATTGTACCACTGTATATCTCTATCATCTGCCATTCAGTCTACTGTTCCCATATCACAGATTCTCATGTGTGACACTGCCTACTGAGCAGTGTATCTAAGGCCTCATGAACATGATCGTAGCTGCAAATCGCCCATCCATAAAATAAGGATACCATCATCGACTTCAATGAGTTCATGGTTCGCATTTTGAGGACCAGTAGAGGACTTGTGCACTTTGTGGAAAAGCAATACGGATGTTGAAAGCACATGGACGGTGTAGATTGGTGATTTGCAGACTGCAAAACTAATAAGGTCATGTCCATAAGCTTTAAGAGGCTATTCACATGGCAGATTTCACCGTGGAGTTTTGGTACAAACAGTTGCACCAAAATTTCACCAAAACCCCACATCCTTTCTGCCTCCCATTCATTTAAATGAATGCAGCAGTTAGGGTCATGGAGTGGTGGCTTAAAGTTGCGGCAGTGCTTTTTCTGCCCCACAGTACAATCCATAGTGCTATACATAGTGTGCTCTACTGTGCCATCCATAGTGTGGCTACAGTGCCACTCATATTGTCATCCCCAATGCCATCCAAAGTGTGCCCCACAGTGCTATCCATAGTGCATCCACAGTGCCATTCATAATATTCCCCACTGTGACATCCATAGTGTTCTCCACTGTGACATCCATAATGCCATCCACATTGCCATCTATTGTGTGCCCCACAGTGCCATAGCATTGTGCTCCACACAATTCCATCAACAGTACCATCCATAGTGCACCTTACGGAGCCATCTATAGTGCCTCAGATTGTAATCCACAGTGCCATAAATAGTGTGCCCCACAGTCTTCCACAGTGCCATGCATAGTGTACCCCGCACTCCCATCCATAGTGTACCACATAGTGCCATCAATACTGTATGAGCCCATTGTGGATGTCACTGTTATTGCTGCACAGTATGAAATTACTGCCGCATCCTTTCTGCCTCCCATTCATTTCAATGGAAGGCAGCGGTAAGGATTGCTGTAGCTGGCCAGATAAGACCTGTCCTAGGTTGCTAATACAGCTTATATGTTTATACAGCTAGACCTGCCAGTAACCTTAATACAGTTCCTATGTTTGTGTGTTAACCACATAAGGACCACAGGTTTATACCCCCCTAGTGACTAGGCCCTTTTTTACAAATCGGCACTCTACAACTTTAATGGTTTATTGCTCGGTCATTCAACTTACCACCTAAATGAATTTTACCTCCTTTTGTTCTCACTAATAGTAATACTTTTTTTGTTATTAATCGAAATTTACCGAAATTTTTGCAAAAAAATGTCATTTTTCACTTTCAGTTGTAAATTATTTTTTTTTACTACATTTCTATATAATTTTCTATCAAAATTTATTGTTCTACATGTCTTTGATAAAAAAAAAAATGTTTGGGTAAAAAAAAATGGTTTGGGTAAAAGTTATAGCGTTTACAAACTATGGTACAAAAATGTGATTTTCCGCTTTTTGAAGCAGCTCTGACTTTCTGAGCACCTGTCATGTTTCCTGAGGTTCTACAATGCCCAGACAGTAGAAAACCCCCACAAATGACCCCATTTCAGAAAGTAGACACCCTAAGGTATTCGCTGATGGGCATAGTAAGTTCATAGAACTTTTTATTTTTTGTCACAAGTTAGCGGAAAATGATGATTTATTTATTTATTTATTTTCCTTACAAAGTCTCATATTCCACTAACTTGTGACAAAAAATAAAAACTTCCATGAACTCACTATGCCCACCACGAAATACCTTGGGGTGTCTTCTTTCCAAAATGGGGTCACTTGTGGGGTAGTTATACTGCCCTGGCATTTTAGGGGCCCTAATGCGTGAGAAGTAGTTTGAAATCAAAATGTGTAAAAAATGCCCTGTGAAATCCTAAAGGTGCTCTTTGGAATGTGGGCCCCTTTGCCCACCTAGGCTGCAAAAAAGTGTCACACATGTGGTATCGCCGTACTCAGGAGAAGTCGGGCAATGTGTTTTCGGGTGTCTTTTTACACATGCTCATGCTGGGTGAGATAAATATCTCTGTCAAATGACAACTTTGTATAAAAAAAAATGGGAAAAGTTGTCTTTTGCCGAGATATTTCTCTCACCCAGCATGGGTATATGTAAAAAGACACCCTAAAACACATTGCCCAACTTCTCCTGAGTACGGTGATACCACATGCGTGACACTTTTTTGCAGCCTAGGTGGGCAAAGGGGCCCACAATCCAAAGAGCACCTTTAGGATTTCACAGGGCATTTTTTACACATTTTGATTTCAAACTACTTCTCACGCATTAGGGCCCCTAAAATGCCAGGGCAGTATAACTACCCCACAAGTTACCCCATTTTGGAAAGAAGACACCCCAAGGTATTTCATAATGGGCATAGTGAGTTCATGGAAGTTTTAATTTTTTTGTGGAATATGAGACTTTGTAAGAAAAAAAATAAATAAAAATCATTTTCCACTAACTTGTAACAAAAAATAAAAAAATTCTAGGAACTCGCCATGCCCCTCACGGAATACCTTGGGGTGTCTTCTTTCCAAAATGGGGTCACTTGTGGGGTAATTATACTGCCGTGGCATTTTAGGGGCCCTAATGCGTGAGAAGTAGTTTGAAATCAAAATGTGTAAAAAATGCCCTGTGAAAACCTAAAGGTGCTCTTTGGAATGTGGGCCCCTTTGCCCACCTAGGCTGCAAAAAAGTGTCACACATGTGGTATCGCCGTACTCAGGAGAAGTCGGGCAATGTGTTTTCGGGTGTCTTTTTACACATGCTCATGCTGGGTGAGATAAATATCTCTGTCAAATGACAACTTTTCCCATTTTTTTTATACAAAGTTAGCATTTGACCAAGATATTTCTCTCACCCAGCATGGGTATATGTAAAATGACACCCCAACGTATAAGTGGTACCCCTTGTGGAGTAAGGGTGATACCAAGTCCCAGACAATCTTGCCACTGCTCCCCAGGTAGTCATGACATCCGACCGGCTCCAGTTTTGAGTCTTTTCCCACATAGACCCTAAAACGATATGTATAGCCTGTGGCCCTTTCACAGAGCTTATACAGTTTGACCCCATACCATTTGTCATCCAGATTTGCAGATGCGTATACCCCTAATTAAAACATCTGCATAGACGAGTCCCTAGTACATTTTACCGGGCGCCTTGGCATAAAACAGTACATCCCCAGCAAGCACGCCCGGTAAAATGTACTAGGGACTCGTCTATGCAGATGTTTTAATTAGGAGTATACGCATCTGCAAATCTGGATGACAAATGGTCTATGAGGGGCCGAATTTTGTGGAGCCGGTCATAAGCAGGGTGGCCTCTTGGATGACAGGTGTTATTGTCAGTGAAATGCATAAAGCACATGATGACCTCAAAACGTGCCCTGGACATTGCAGCAGAGAACATGGGCATGTAATGTATTGGGTCTTTAGACCAATATGACCGCAATACGTTTTTTTTTTGTTAGACCCATGCTGAGGATAAGGCCCCAAAAAAATGTAAACTCCGAAACTGTGACTGGTTTCCACCGGTAAGGCTGGGCATAGAAGCTTTCCGGATTGGCGGTAATAAACTGTGTGGCGTAGCGGTTGGTTTCTGCCACAACTAGGTCATAGAGATCCGCGGTGAAGAACAGCTAAAAAAACTGAAGGGCCGATCCTAAATGAGCCGTCTCCACGCGAACTCCAGACTGGGTAGTGAAAGGGGGCAATACGGGTGCGGCGGAAGCAGGGGAGTGCCAATTAGGATTTGCCAGCACCTCTGGGAGACTAAGGGTTCTACGGGCCTGTGAATACGGTGGCTGCCACGGGGGAGTTATTGCACGTGCCACCATACCAGCTGGAACTGCCCTTCTGGTGCTCGCCACTTCACCAGGGAATACGGCAGTGCTGGTAGGAGGTCCAGGATGTGCTGCGCTGCTGGTGTATGCTGCACCATAAACAAGATCAGCGCTAGCACCACTCTGCTGCAAATGAGACTCATGATGCGAGGTATGCAGAACCCTGACATGGGATCGGGTACGGCTGACCGTAGCAGGGACCTCTACCTTGTCATCTTCGCTAGTGGTTAGAGTGCCACTGCTGTCTACAGGTTCATATTCTGAACCACTGGATTCAGCCTCAGAGGCGTCCCCATCGCTTTCATCCATCACGGCCAGAATCCTGTAGGCCTCTTCAGCGGAATACCCCTTGTTTGACATTTTGGGTTCACTAAATTTAGGGGGTATTCCTCTGAGACTACCCAGGAAAAAGAGCAAACCTACCTAGTAAAAAGAAGTGCTTGCGAAGTAAAGCTGCGATCGCTAATAAAGATCCAAAAAGCTCAAAAGTGATCTTTATAGTGGCGCAGCGATTTTACAGTGTTTTTGCAGTGATCAGAACAAAAAGATTCTGTCACTGCGGTGGGGCGGACTGAACGTAATTGTGCGCACAAGATCAGGCCTGATAGGGCGAACACTGCGTTTTGTAGAGCCTAAGGTGACCCTAATGTACTTGTATAGATCTGAAAGCGATCAGTCTTGATCACTAACAGATACTATATAGTACTAGTGCTGATTAGCGACAGCGATGACGCTAATCAGCGACTAATTAGTGACTGCGGTGGGCTGGGCGCTAAACTACCTAGCAAGTAGCTAACTACTTGGCGGTGATGAGGGACCCTTACAGGGGGGGTGATCAATGACAGGGGGGTGGACAAGGGGGTGATCAGGTGGGTGATCAGGTGCTAAATAAGGGGTTAATAAATGACAGGGTAATGTCTAATGTGTAGTGTGGTGATTTGGTGCTACTTACAGAGCTGCCTGTGTCCAAGCAAAAGGGACCACCAGAGGACCAGGTAGCAGGTATATCAGACGCTATTTTCAAAATAGCGTCTGACATACCGATTTCATTAGTCATTTCAAAAATCCACAGCCTGCCAGCCAATGATCGCGGCCGGCAGGCTGCAGATGAACTTGTGAACTACGCGATCCTGTGAACGCGCGCTCCTGTGAGCGCGTGTTCACAGGAAATCTCGGCTCACGCGAGATGATGCCGATCGGCGTTAGTGTGACCTGGGAGCGCCGCAACAATCACGCCTTTCGGCGTTAGCGAGACGGGAGGTGGTTAAAGACAAAAGCAGAGTTATTTACAGTGACTTAATGTTTGGATGTCATAAAACTGTTATATATATATATATTGTGTTCAAAGATGCCGAAAAGATAATATGGCTTTAGGTTCATTATATGGATGTGAGGTAAGCTCAATGACACAGCAGAAACAACAGGAGGCATATAGTTAAACTGTTGTTGCTGGGCAGGAGTCTAGACCAATCACAGTCAGCTTCACACAGCCTGTGTGGGAAATTACCTAGCAGGAGCTGCTAGAAATTATTACTCACCAGGGAGAGAAGCTGAACAGACTTTCACTCCACCAAGAGCTGTGTTTTATGGAAGCAGATAGGCCAAAATAGGTATTTAAAACAGTTATATAATGTTCCTACTGTTAATATAGTAATTAGAACGGTATACTGAACCAGTAATATGTGTGTTTACTTACAGTTCCACCAATTGCAAACCACAAATTCAATTGCAAATACCATATAATTGCAAACTACAAAGTTCACAATCCAAATTCAAATTCCATATTGCAATCCAAATTGCATACAACCATACCAGATCATACTCAACCAATCTACAAATAGTTACTGACAACTGCATATTGCAAAATTGCAACCAAATTCAGCAAGTGAACTGTTAGTTAGACCTCAGATATACCTCTCAGAGAGATCATAAAGTGCTTAAATAACTTAAAGTGAGAGTACAGATACTCAAGAGATAAATATATCCACCATTTTACAAACCGGATTCCAAAAAAGTTGGGACACTAAACAAATTGTGAATAAAAACTGAATACAATGATGTGGAGATGGCAAATGTCAATATTTTATTTGCAATAGAACGTAGATGACAGATCAAACATTTAATCCGAGTAAATGTATCATTTTAAAGGTTAAATACATTGATTCAAATTTTCACGGTGTCAACACATCCCAAAAAAGTTGGGACAAGTAGCAATAAGAGTCTGGAAAAAGTTAATTTGAGCATATCGAAGAGCTGGAAGACCAATTAACACGAATAAGGTCAATTGGCAACATGATTGGGTATAAAAAGAGCTTCTCAGAGTGGCAGTGTCTCTCAGAAGCCAAGATGGGTAGAGGATCACCAATTCCCACAATGTTGCGCAGAAAGATAGTGGAGCAATATCAGAAAGGTGTTACCCAGCGAAAAATTGCAAAGACTTTGCATCTATCATCATCAACTGTGCATAACATCATCCGAAGATTCAGAGAATCTGGAACAATCTCTGTGCGTAAGGGTCAAGGCCGTAAAACCATACTGGATGCCCGTGATCTCCGGGCCCTTAACCACCTCCCGACCGCTGTACGCACCGATGCGTCCGGGAGGTGGTTGTTTAGTTCCTCCTGGACGCATCGGCGCGCCCTCTCGCGAGACGCGAGATTACGTCACAGCCGGCCCGCGCATGCGCATCGCGGGCCGGCATTTCGCAGAAGACTATTTCGTCAGCAGCCTGCCGGCCACGATCATTGGCTGGCAGGCTGCTGATTTTTAAAAAATCCAATCAGCAGGCATATAACCCCACATATTAGTAAATATGATGGGGTTATATGGCTGCTGTGCTCCTCTGCTCCTTCTTTTGGTCGGTTGATTCCAGCAGAGGAGCAGAGGAGCACATCTTTACTGTGAGTACCCACCACACCACATTTAGCCCCCAGATCACCCCAATTAACCCTTTGATCACCCCTTTTATCCCCCCCTGTCAATCACTAGTGAAAGGAAAAAAGTGATCAGTGCAAACTGTCACTTTTTTTTTTCACTGTTATTGACCGTTAGGTTTTAGGTATAGTTTAGGTCCCTTGGTTAGGTAGTTAGCGATCAGTTAGCGCCCAGCCCACCGCACCGCAGTCCGTTATTCGCTGATTAGCGTATCGCTAATCAGCATTTGTACTTTTATAGTATCTGAAAGTGATCAAAACTGATCACGGTCAGATCTATAATAGTACTAGTGTCACTTTAGTTCGCCCTCCACCCAAAACGCAGTGTTTGCCCGATCAGGCCTAATCGCTCGCCCACACGTGCGTTCGCCCACACCCGCCCCACCGCAGTGACAAAAAAATTATTTTTTTTTGATCACTGCACATTCACTTTACACGCACTGCGGCGATAAAAAAAATCAGTTTTGATATTTTTTATCAACCGCAGCAGCCTCCGGTACTTCGCTAGCCTCCCCTTTGTAAGACAGGCTTGCTTTTTTTTTCTTGGGTAGTCTCAGGGAATACCCCTAAATTTAGTTGCCCACATGTCAAACAGGGGGTATTCCTCTGAAGAGGCCTACAGGCTTCTGACCCAGTCGGATGAGGAGTGGGAACCCTCATCTGATGAATCCAGCGGGTCAGAATACGAACCTGTAGAAAGCAGTGGCTCTCTGACCCAAAGTTCGGACGAGGAGGCTGAGGTCCCTGATAGCACCAGGCGTACCCGGCCCCGTGTCGCTAGACCGCAGGTTGCGCAGGATCCGCTTCAAGAGCAGCAGAGTGGGGCTGGTGCTGTCGGATTACGTGGTGAGGCATACACCAGCAGCCCAGCCCTTCCTGGACCTAGTACCAGCACTGCCGTACAACCTGGTGAAGTAGCGAGCACCAGAAGGGCAGTTGAAGCTGGTACGGTGGCACGTGCAGTAGTGACCCCGTCGCAGCCACCGCAAAGACGTGCCCGTAGAGCCCCTAGAATCCCAGAGGTGCTGGCAAACCCTGATTGGCAGTCCCCAACTTCAGCCGCACCCGTAGTTTTCCCTTTCACCGCCCAGTCTGGAGTTCGGGTTGAGACGGCTCAGATCGGTTCGGCCCTGGGATTTTTTGAGCTGTTCTTGACTGCGGAGCTTTTAGACTTAGTCGTGGCAGAGACAAACCGGTATGCCACACAATTTATCACCGCTAACCCGGAAAGCTTTATGCCCAGCCTTTCCGGTGGAAACCAGTCCAAGTTTCCGAATTTAAAACTTTTCTGGGCCTCCTCCTCAACATGGGCCTGACAAAAAAACATGAATTGCGGTCATATTGGTCCACGAACCCAATTCATCACATGCCCATGTTCTCTGCTGCTATGTCCAGGACACGATTTGAGGTCATCCTGCGTTTCCTGCACTTTAGCGACAACACCGCCTCCCGTCCCAGGGGCCACCCTGCTTTTGACCGGCTCCACAAAATTCGGCCCCTCATAGACCATTTCAACCAGAAATTTGCAGATTTGTATACCCCTGAGCAAAACATCTGCATAGACGAGTCCCTAATACATTTTACCGGGCGCCTTGGCTTCAAACAATACATCCCAAGCAAGCGCGCCCGGTATGGGGTCAAATTGTATAAGCTCTGTGAAAGGGCCACAGGCTATACCCACAAATTTCGGGTCTATGAGGGAAAAGATCAGACCCTGGAGCCGGTCGGTTGCCCTGACTACCTGGGGAGCAGTGGGAAGACAGTTTGGGACTTGGTGTCACCCTTATTCGGCAAGGGGTACCATCTTTATGTGGACAATTTTTACACAAGTGTGGCCCTCTTTAGGCATTTGTTTCTAGAACGGATTGGCGCCTGTGGTACCGCGCGAACTAGTCGCGCGGGCTTCCCCCAACGGCTCGTTACCACCCGTCTTGCAAGGGGGCAGAGGGCCGCACTGTGTAACGAAGAACTGCTCGCGGTGAAATGGAGAGACAAGCGTGACGTTTACATGCTCTCCTCCATTCACGCAGACACGACAATCCAAATTGAGCGAGCAACCCGTGTCATTGAAAAGCCCCTCTCAGTCCACGACTATAACCTCCACATGGGAGGGGTCGACTTCAATGACCAGATGTTGGCTCCGTATTTAGTTTCCCGACGCACCAGACGCTGGTATAAGAAGGTGTCTGTATATTTAATTCAATTGGCTCTGTACAATAGTTTTGTTCTCTACAGTAAGGCTGGGAGAACTGGATCCTTCCTCAAATTTCAGGAAGAGATCATCGCGAACCTCCTGTATCCAGGAGGTTCCGTGGCCCCATCCACCAGTGTAGTTAGCCGTCTACACGAGCGACACTTCCCCAGTGTCGTTGCTGGTACCTCAAACCGACCGCCACCCCGAAAAAAATGTCGTGTCTGTAGCAGGAGTGGAATAAGGCGTGACACCCGTTATTTCTGTCCTGACTGTCCCGACCACCCTGCCCTATGCTTAGGGGAGTGTTTCCGAAAGTACCACACACAGGTACACCTAGCATAGGGATCACATCTCACCAGGATAGGCACACAGGGCTATTAGGGCCCATTCACTCACAGCTGCTGCAAACGTCTCCTTTCACATGGGACAAAGTGCATAACGCACTTCGCCACATCTTTGGGCGATTTGCGCTTTGCACATTGACCCATGGGGAAGGAGAGGTTTGTTCTATAAAGGTAAAAAAACAAAAAAAACAAAAAAAAAAACAGGTAAGCAAACAGGTTAATGTTTAGTTCCAAAAGTTAAAGTTACATGCTCTGTTCCAAAGTTAATAAAATTATTGCGTTGTGGCCTGGTTTTTTCTTTTTTTTTTTTTTTTTGTCTTTTTACCTTCCAGGTGGACCAACCGATCTACTAGCTGCAGCACCAATGTGCATTCTGACAGAAGCATTGCGCTGCTGTCAGATTACACGCAAGTCGGTGTATGCGGCGCTGCAAGACGGGATTTTCTCCTCTGCAGTGACAGATACGTTTGCCAAGGCATACGAGCTGAGGAGGAGGCGGCGTTCCTATGCTTTGGCAAGCATTTTGTATATATATATATATATATATAAAAAAAAAAAAATCCCGGCAATGATTTATTCATCCACATCGATTGATGCGAATGGAGAAATCTGGTTTGCCAGGGCATACGAGCTAAGTGGGTATGGATGTAGGGCGGAGCTCCTATGTCCTGGCAGACGCCTTTCCCCTCCATTTTTTTTTTTTGGCAGAGATTTTTTCATCCACATTGATCGATGCGAATGAAGAAATCTGTGCCGTTCATTTTTTTCTTTCAGCCCAGAGGCTGAACGGAAAAAAAAATCTCATTACCTGTATGCTCAATATAAGGAGAATAGCAGAAACTCCTAATGCTGGCCATACATGTAATGATTGCGGAGACCCTCAAATGCCAGGGCAGTACAAACACCCCACAACTGACCCCATTTTGGAAAGAAGACACCCCAAGGTATTTGCTGAGGGGCATATTGAGTCCATGAAAGATTGAAATTTTTGTCCTAAGTTAGCGGAAAGTGAGACTTTGTGAGAAAAAACAAAAAAAAATCAATTTCCGCTAACTTATGCGAAAAAAATAAAAATTCTATGAACTTGCCAGGCCCCTCATTGGATACCTTGGGGTGTCTTCTTTCCAAAGTGGGGTCACATGTGGGGTATTTATACTGCCCTGGCTTTTTAGGGGCCCTAAAGCGTGAGAAGAAGTCTGGGATCCAAATGTCTAAAAATGCCCTCCTAAAAGGAATTTGGGCCCCTTTGCGCATCTAGGCTGCAAAAAAGTGTGACACATCTGGTATCGCCGTAGTCAGAAGAAGTTGGGGAATGTGTTTTGGGGTGTCATTTTACATATACCCATGCTGGGTGAGAAAAATATCTTGGTCAAATGCCAACTTTGTATAAAAAAATGGGAAAAGTTGTCGTTTGCCAAGATATTTCTCTCACCCAGCATGGGTATATGTAAAATGACACCCCAAAACACATTCCCCAACTTCTCCTGAGTACGGCTATACCAGATGTGTGACACTTTTTTGATGCCAAGGTGGGCAAAGGGGCGCATATTCCAAAGTGCACCTTTCGTATTTCACCGGTCATTTTTTACAGATTTTGATTGCAAAGTACTTCTCACACATATGGGCCCCTAAATTGCCAGGGCAGTATAACTACGCCACAAGTGACCCCATTTTGGAAAGAAGACACCCCAAGGTATTCCGTGAGGGGCATGGCGAGTTCCTAGAATTTTTTATTTTTTGTCGCAAGTTAGTGGAATATGAGACTTTGTAAGGAAAAAAGAGAAAAAAAAAAAAATCATCATTTTCCGCTAACTTGTGACAAAAAATAAAAAATTCTAGGAACTCGCCGTGCCCTTCACGGAATACCTTGGGGTGTCTTCTTTCCAAAATGGGGTCACTTGTGGCGTAGTTATACTGCCCTGGCAATTTAGGGGCCCAAATGTGTGAGAAGTACCTTGCAATCAAAATGTGTAAAAAATGCCCTGCAAAATCCGAAAGGTGCACTTTGGAATATGTGCCCCTTTGCCCACCTTGGCAGCAAAAAAGTGTGACACATCTGGTATCGCCGTACTCAGGAGAAGTTGGGGAATGTGTTTTGGGGTGTCATTTTACATATACCCATGCTGGGTGAGAAAAATATCTTGGTCAAATGCCAACTTTGCATAAAAAAATGGGAAAAGTTGTCTTTTGCCAAGATATTTCTCTCACCCAGCATGGGTATATGTAAAATGACACCCCAAAACACATTCCCCAACTTCTCCTGAGTACGGCGATACCACATGTGTGACACTTTTTTGCTGCCAAGGTGGGCAAAGGGGCGCATATTCCAAAGTGCACCTTTCGGATTTCACCGGTCATTTCTTACACATTTTGATTGCAAAGTACTTCTCACACATTTGGGCCCCTAAATTGCCAGGGCAGTATAACTACGCCACAAGTGACCCCATTTTGGAAAGAAGACACCCCAAGGTATTCTGTGAGGGGCATGGCGAGTTCCTAGAATTTTTTATTTTTTGTCGCAAGTTAGTGGAATATGAGACTTTGTAAGAAAAAATTAAAATAAAAAAATCATCATCATTTTCCGCTAACTTGTGACAAAAAATAAAAAGTTCTATGAACTCACTATGCCCATCAGCGAATACCTTAGGGTGTCTACTTTCCGAAATGGGGTCATTTGTGGGGTAGTTATACTGTTTGGGCATTGTAGAACCTCAGGAAACATGACAGGCGCTCAGAAAATCAGAGCCGTTTCAAAAAGCGGAAATTCACATTTTTGTACCATAGTTTGTAAATGCTATAACTTTTACCCAAACCATTTTTTTTTTTGCCCAAACATTTTTTTTTTTATCAAAGACATGTAGAACTATAAATTTAGCGAAAAATTTATATATGGATGTCGTTTGTTTTGCAAAATTTCACAGCTGAAAGTGAAAAATGTCATTTTTTTGCAAAAAAATCGTTATATTTTGATTAATAACAAAAAAAGTAAAAATGTCAGCAGCAATAAAATACCACCAAATGAAAGCTCCATTAGTGAGAAGAAAAGGAGGTAAAATTCATTTGGGTGGTAAGTTGCATGACCGAGCGATAAACGGTGAAAGGAGTGTAGTGCCGAAGTGTAAAAAGTGGCCTGGTCATGAAGGGGGTTTCACCTAGCGGGGCTGAAGTGGTTAAACGACACTGCACCACAAACATGAATGTTACTGTAAAGGAAATCGCAGAATGGGCTCAGGAATACTTCCAGAAACCATTGTCAGTGAACACAATCCACCGTGCCATCCACCGTTGCCAGCTGAAACTCTACAGTGCAAAGAAGAAGCCATTTCTAAGCAAGATCCACAAGCTCAGGCGCTTTCACTGGGCCAGGGATCATTTAAAATGGAGTGTGGCAAAATGGAAGACTGTTCTGTGGTCAGACGAGTCACGATTCAAAGTTCTTTTTGGAAATCTGGGACGTCATGTCATCCGGACCAAAGAGGACAAGGACAACCCAAGTTGTTATCAACGCTCAGTACAGAAGCCTGCATCTCTGATGGTATGGGGTTGCATGAGTGCTTGTGTCATGGGCAGCTTGCATGTCTGGAAAGGCACCATCAATGCAGAAAAATATATTCAGGTTTTAGAACAACATATGCTCCCATCCAGATGTATTTTTCAACAAGACAATGCGTGACCACATTCTGCATCAATCACAACATCATGGCTGCGTAGGAGAAGGATCCGGGTACTGAAATGGCCAGTCTGCAGTCCAGATCTTTCACTTATAGAGAACATTTGGCGCATCATAAAGAGGAAGGTGCAACAAAGAAGGCCCTAGACGATTAAACAGTTAGAGGCCTGTATTAGACAAGAATGGGAGAGCATTCCTATTTCTAAACTTGAGAAACTGGTCTCCTCGGTCCCCAGACGTCTGTTGAGTATTGTAAGAAGAAGGGGAGATGCCACACAGTGGTGAAAATGGCCTTGTCCCAACTTTTTGGGGATTTGTTGACACCATGAATTTCTGATTCAACATATTTTTCCCTTAAAATGGTTCATTTTCTCAGTTTAAACTTTTGTTCCGTGATTTATGTTCTATTCTGAATAAAATATTTGAAGTTGGCACCTCCACATCATTGCATTCAGTTTTTATTCACGATTTGTATAGTGTCCCAACTTTTTTGGAATCCGGTTTGTATGTTGAATAACAAGATTGAATAGTTGAACCACCATCTTATGCATACCACCATTTTGTAATATCTTTTCAACACGTGTTATGTACATGGATTATCTGCTTTGGAGGCGGCGATGTTATATATGACGAAAAGTTGAAGTTAATAAAGAAGTTATTTCAAGCATTTGGTGTGCTCTTTAAACCTACTGTTTCCATAGAACGGCGCTAAAGGAATTATAGAGTAATAGACAGTCTGGTTAGACTAAAAAGTCAGAGATATCAGAATTCTTCCAATGCCACAGCGCAAAAGGCACTTAATAGTGCTGCGCCTGCCACAGTGGAACTATTACCCTCAGAGGACGAAGCGATAGCGCTCCTCATCTTGCACAGAAAAGAACGCATTAATGCAGCAGACCGCCAGCATATACCGCTGCGCAGCAACCGATCCCTGAGTGAGCAAGAAAAGACACCTCAGCGGAGCTATCATAAAGGCCATAGAACCTGTGCATTAGTCAAACTGCAGCCGACTCTTAAAGTGGCAGAAAGGCAAAATAGTCAGAGAAAGAGCGCCAACCCTCTTGCGATCCCTAGAGAGAGAAAGAGACTTATGGTGGGAGGCCAAAGTCCAGAGCTAGAGTGCCCACAATGCTATCCACAAAGAGGCCACATACTGCAGCCAGCTAGTTCCCGCCACTAGGCCCAAAGCCTGCAGCAGCATATCCAAGCCAGCGCATCGCAAGTCTGAACCGAGCATCGCAAGTCTGCACAGAGCATTGCAAGTCATCACAGAGCATCGCAAGTCATAATAGAGCATCGCAAGTTATCGCAGAGCATCACAAGTTAGCGCAGAGCACTGCATCATCAAAAAAGACACGTCTCTTTTAAGACAGACATTTGTTCCTGCTTTTCAGAATAAGGTCAGAGCTTACCCTATTACTTATCATTGCACATAGGTTTTGGTATAAAGTGACATTTTCGTGTTTAGGAATAAAGTAAAACAAAGGACAGCTTGTATTACACGGAGTCTAAAGTATTTAAAGTGAATGTCATTTATTGCCTTCACCTATTGATATTGCATTTAAAGTGAAAGGTTCTTTAATATTCGTATTGATTGTTATAGCATTTAAAGTAAAATGTCTGAACCTGATATTACTATGCCACTGTTCGAGGATGCAAAGATAGATAGAGTAGAGGGGGAAGAGCAAGAGAACCTGTCTGAGTTAGAAGAGTCTGATGCAGCATTAGTCTTGCCTCAAACAAATATAGCCCAAACAGATGAACTAAGAAGTTCATCACATGCCAGAAAACTGACCCCAAAGATGCTGGAAAATTTGGAGCAAGAAGCAGCAGTAAAAAGAAAAAAGTTTTCCAGAATGTATGAGAAGTGGAAATTATACATTAAAGGCATTCGTGGAAAGTTCAAACAAGAAAGTATAAAAGGGAACTTGAGTGATTTGGTAGAGACAGTAGAAGAATCTGAATCAGAGCTTATGGCAGCATACCATATGTCAACCTGCAGTTGCTTACGACACCTTCCTAGGACATTGTAAGGACAATGGACACCTGTACTGCGGTCACTCAAGATTTAGTAAAGAGAACTATCATCTGCAGTCGACAACTTATTTTACCTTCAGAGATATATTGGTGGAGAAGCCAAGGAAGTACTTGAAGGTAACTTCTATAGAAGAGATTAAGAAGCCTGAAAGCAAGCTTGGGAAAAACTGAGTGCAAGATATGGTCATCTTTTTTTAGTACAAAGAGCCTTTAGAGAAAAACTGAATAACTGGCCTAAAATAGGTCCTAAAGAACACTTCAGACTCCAAAAGTATTGTGACTTCCTGCAAGCATGCAGCAATGCCATCCCACATATTCAAGGACTGGAAGTACTGAACGACTATCTAGAAAACCACAGGATGCTAACTAAGCTACCTGAAGAAGTGGCTTCTAGATGGAATCGCTGTGACTAAACAGTTAGATCTAGGTAAGAACTTCCCAAGTTTTTAAGAGTTCTCTGAGTTCGTCAATGAGGAAGCACACACAGCATGTAATCCAGTAACATCTTCTCATGTCTTAAAATCCTTAGAAGAAAGGCCTTCAAGAGAGATAAGTGCAACTAGCTTTGCAACCAACACAGCAGCTAAAGGTCTAGATAACTACAAGAACAAGTCTAAAGTCACTAATGGGATCAGTAGAGAGACAGAACCAACAAATCTTCAGACTACCTTCAAATGTATGTTCTGTGGAGAGAACCACTCCATACACAAGTGCCAACAATTGTACTAGATAATCAACTGTGTTTTGGATACGTTAGAAAAGCCCATGTTACTAAGGAGTGTAAGAAAAAGGTCACATGCAGCGTTTGTAAAGGACGCCATCCTACACCACTACATGAAGAACGTCCAAAGAAAGATAAATCCTCAATACCTAAAGATACTGAGGAAGAAAAGAAAGTATCAGTATTCTCTTGCAGAGTGAGGGAAGGAGAAAGCAACGGCACATCATTGGTTGTACCAGTGTGCATTTCAAATTTTAAAAGGAGGAACAAGAAGGTACACGCCTATGTGTTACTGGTTGCCCAGAGTGACGTCAACTTCATTGATCAAGAAATCTGCAAGAAATTACAAGTGGCTACAGAACCAGTGAAGCTGAGACTCACCACAATGACGGGGAGAGACACAGTAGTGAACAGTCAAAGGTTCAAAGGAATGAGAGTTAGAGGACTTTATTCAAACTTCACATTAGATCTACCTCCTTCTTATACAAAAGACGATATACAGTACAGACCAAAGGTTTGGACACACCTTCTCATTCAAAGAGTTTTCTTTATTTTCATGACTATGAAAATTGTAGATTCACACTGAAGGCATCAAAACTATGAATTAACACATGTGGAATTATATACATAACAAAAAAGTGTGAAGCAACTGAAAATATGTCATATTCTAGGTTCTTCAAAGTAGTCACCATTTGCTTTGATTACTGCTTTGCACTGTCTTGGCATTCTCTTGATGAGCTTCAAGAGGTAGTCACCTGAAATGGTTTTCACTTCACAGGTGTGCCCTGTCATGTTTAATAAGTGGGATTTCTTGCCTTATAAATGGGGTTGGGACCATCAGTTGCGTTGTGGAGAAGTCAGGTGGATACAAAGCTGATAGTCCTACTGAATAGACTGTTAGAATTTGTATTATGGCAAGAAAAAAGCAGCTAAGTAAAGAAAAACGAGTGGCCATTACTTTAAGAAATGAAGGTCAGTCAGTCCGAAAAATTGGGAAAACTTTGAAAGTGTCCCCAAGTGCAGTCACAAAAGCCATCAAGCGCTACAAAGAAACTGGCTCACATGCGGACCGCCCCAGGAAAGGAAGACCAAGAGTCACCTCTGCTGCAGAGGATAAGTTCATCTGAGTCACCACCCTCAGAAATCGCAGGTTAACAGCGGCTCAGATTAGAGACCAGGTCAATGCCACACAGAGTTCTAGCAGCAGACACATCTCTAGAACAACTGTTAAGAGGAGACTGTGTGAATCAGGCCTTCATGGTAGAACATCTTCTAGGAAACCACTGCTGAGGACAGGCAACAAGCAGAAGAGACTTGTTTGGGCTAAAGAACACAAGGAATGGACATTAGACCAGTGGAAATCTGTGCTTTGGTCTGATGAGTCCAAATTTGAGATCTTTGGTTCCAACCACCGTGTCTTTGTGCGACGCAGAAGGTGAACGGATGGACTCTACATGCCTGGTTCCCACCGTGAAGCATGGAGGAGGAGGTGTGATGGTGTGGGGGTGCTTTGCTGGTGACACTGTTGGGGATTTATTTAAAATTGAAGGCATACTGAACCAGCATGGCTACCACAGCATCTTGCAGCGGCATGCTATTCCATCCGGTTTGCGTTTAGTTGGACCATCATTTATTTTTCAACAGGACAATGACCCCAAACACATCTCCAGGCTTTGTAAGGGCTATTTGACCATGAAGGAGAGTGATGGGGTGCTGCGCCAGATGACCTGGCCTCCACAGTCACCGGACCTGAACCCAATCAAGATGGTTTGGGGTGAGCTGGACCGCAGAGTGAAGGCAAAAGGGCCAACAAGTGCTAAGCATCTCTGGGAACCCCTTCAAGACTGTTGGAAGACCATTTCAGGTGACTACCTCTTAAAGCTCATCAAGAGAATGCCAAGAGTGTGCAAAGCAATAATCAAAGAAAAAGGTGGCTACTAAGAACCTAGAATATGACATATTGTCAGTTGTTTCACACTTTTTTGTTATGTATATAATTCCACATGTGTTAATTCATAGTTTTGATGCCTTCAGTGTGAATGTACAATTTTTATAGTCATGAAAATAAAGAAAACTCTTTGAATGAGAAGGTGTGTCCAAACTTTTGGTCTGTACTGTATATTGATTTTCACTTTTTCCCAATATATGGGATTGAACACTCAGATGGTATAGAAATGCAATGCGCTCAGATAAACAGTTTCTGCCGCAGACAAAAAAACTGGGTGCTATTTTCACTGATATTCTTCCTATCTATACCCCTGATACGCAGAAGGTATTGCACAGATGTCTGAAGTCACTGCAGATACCTTCTATAAAGAAAGCCAATGAAGCGATTTCTTTTGCAAATTAAAGCCCCAAAAAAGTGCAAATCTGCACTTTAAATTGCTGGCAACACACACAGTAGTCCTTAAAATAACTTTTGGGTCTTTGAAACGTCTTTAGAAAGAACGCAATTTGCGATCCCAATCTCCCTACACTGTCTGTTCCTTCCTAACAGCAGCCCTCCCTGACTTGCAATGAGGCCTCATTCACACGACCGTTGTGTGCATCCGCGTCCGTTCCGTCATTTTTCACCGTTTTAGTGGAGGTCCCATTCATTTCTATGGAGCTGTGAAAAAAAATTGATAGTCCTCCGTTTTTTCTCTGTGTCAGTGATTCCAGTCCATCAAAAAAAAATAACCTGTCCTATTCTTGTCAGTTGAAAACGGAGGACGGACCCATTCAAGTCAATGGGTCCGTCACAAAAAATAGATGCTCAACTGGTATGTCATCCATGTCCGTGTCCGTTTTTTCTACAAGACCTTAGTGCAATAAAATTACACTTTTCATTAACCTTCTTTTTTCCCCCTGTCAGGCTGGGTTCAGACCTGAGCGTTTTACAGCGCATTCCTACGCACTGTAAAACGCTCAACAGGCAAGAACCAATGATTCCCTATGGGAATGGTTCTCACCTAAGCGTTTTACAGCACTTACGATCGCGCTGTAAAACGCCCGTCACCCCAAGAAGTACAGAAGCTTCTTTGGGGCGTCTTGTCGCGCGTTCCCATACATAGACTTCAGCTGGAACGCGCGACAATGGGCGTTCGCTTGTCTCTGTATGCGCGATTGCAAACGCCCGTACAATTGCGCATACAGAGCGTACGTTCAAGTACGCTCAGGTCTGAACCCAGCGTCAGACAAAAAAAAAAAGGAAGACACAAGGAAACACAACTGAAGCAAAATCGGACACGGACCACTGAAGCCAAATCACTGACAGTGAAAAAACACTGTCGTGTGCATGAGGCCTGAGCCGAACCCGCGTGACCGGGTGCTATATAGCAGCCGATGACATGTTCCGGCCAGCCAATCACTGTAATGCCAGTAGAAAACATGGCTAATGGCATTACAATGATGGCAATACTTACCAGCATGTTTATTGGCTTCTTAGAAGGCACCAAATGTGCGGGGAGGAGACTCGAGCATGGCGCTCGAGCACATGTGGTACTCGGTTGAGCGTTCGCATCTGCTGAGCATAGCGAGACTCGAGCCGAACCGGTACTCGGTCGAATGTGCTCGCTCATCACTAGTCATGAAATATCCCCGCTGAAGGAGTTTGGTGTTGGACTGTTGATAGGCTAAGATTGTCCTGAAGCCTTGGTACTACGAAAGGTAATCACAAGAGGAAAGGGTGAACCCTACGCTGTTCAAACAGCAGATCGCAAACTCAAGACAGGTGACAGGATTGTGTCATCGAATATCTGTCCAAGAGTTACCAACTGTAAGTCCAGCAAAAGTAATCAAGATCCTTGAATCTGACTTTGCAGACATAAGTTCTAAAGAAAAGAGAGTATTCAGCAGAATCAACAAGGTCATCTTGAAATGCCCTTACCTTTTAGAGACTGACCTCGCCCTAGCAAGATTGAAATATTTGAAGAAAAGGTTGTGAAGAGATCCAAAACTAAAGAATGATTATTTGAAATTCATGGAAGGCACCCTTGAAGAAGGACATGCAGAGAAAATTCATTATTAACCTAAAGAAGGAGAAGTGTAGTACATCCCACATCCAAGTGTGGAAACCAGATAAGATTAGAGTGGTATTTGATTGCTCAGCAAAGTACGATGGTGTTGCATTGAACGATCATCTACTGAAAGGACCAGATCTTACAAACACTCTGCCTAGAGTACTCTGTAGATTCAGAAAGTATCCCGTAGCAGTCATGTGTGACGTTGAAAAGATGTTCCACCAGTTTTATGTGAAGAATGAAGATAGAGACTTCCTGATGTTTCTATGGTGGGAGGACCGAGATACAGATTCAGAGCCAGCAAAATACAGAACGAAAGTACACTTGTTTGGAGCAGCATCGTCTCCAGGTTGCGCCAATTATTGTATGAAGTCCCTGGCCAATCAGAATGAAAAGGATTGCCCATCAGCAGCACATTTTCTGAAGAAAAACTTTTATGTAGATGATGGTCTCATAAGTCTAGAGTCTAATAAGTAAAGTAAGCTCTATTGGCTTGGAAAGTATAGTTTGTAATTGGATTGAAAACTGGCTGAGGGACCGTGTCCAAAGAGTTGTGGTCAATGATTCCTATTCAGAATGGTCCCAGGTTATAAGTGGTGTACCCCAAGGTTCAGTGCTGGGCCCTTTATTATTTAATTTATTTATTAATGATATTGAGGACGGGATTAATAGCACCATATCTATTTTTGCAGATGACTAAGCTGTGTAGAACTGTATGGTCTATGGAAGATGTCCACAAACTACAAGCTGACTTGAACACTCTGAGTGATTGGGCATCAACTTGGCAAATGAGGTTCAATGTGGACAAATGTAAAGTTATGCATTTTGGTAGTAATAATCTCTGTGCTTCATATGTCCTAGGTGATGTGGCACTGGGAGAGTCACTTATAGAGAAGGATTTGGGTGTCCTTGTGGATGGTAGATTCAATTATAGTATACAATGTCAATCAACTGCTTCTAATGCTACCAGGATATTGTCATGCATTAAACGAGGCATGGACTCGCGGGGCAGGGATGTAATACTACCACTTTACAAAGTGCTGGTGCAGCCTCATCTGGAATACGCAGTCCAGTTCTGGGCACCAGTACATAGAAAGGCTGCACTGCAGCTGGAAAAAGTACAGAGGAGAGCAACTAAAATGATAAGGGGCATGGAGGGTCTTAGTTATGAAGAAAGATCAAAAGAATTGGATTTTTTTAGTCTTGAGAAGAGACATCTAAGGGGGGACATGATTAACCTGTACACAAGTATATAAATGGGCTATACAAAAAGTACGGCGAAAAGATGTTCCATGTAAAATGTGCTCATAAGACAAGGGGGCGCTGCGTCCGACTGAAGAAGAAAAAGTTCAGTCTCCAGAAGCATCAAAGCTTCTTTACTGTAAGAACTGTGAATCTGTGGAATAGACTTCCTCAGGATGTGGTCACAGCAGGAACAGTGGACAGTTTCAAAATGGGTTTAGACGAATTCTTAAAAGTAAAAAACATAAATGCTTATGAAAACCTGTAGAAATCTGAGTCTCACTTCCTTCTGAGATTCGCGTCCCCACCTATCCCTTGGTTGAACTTGATGGATACCTGTCACTCATGTCACAATTGTGTCTAAGGGGACGTCTCACGATGCAATGTGCCCGGCTGCAGCCATCTCCTTTTAGTGCCCAGCGCTGCCTTCTTAATCAAAATCGCCGCCCTCCTTTTTATTAGATCCGCCTACCTCAGTTTATCGTCGCCTCTCTAACGTCCACTCTCCACAGCTAGTACCCGCGCGTGCACATTAGGTATCAGTGGCCTAGTTATGCGAAGTGCACATGCGTCACCCTGTGCACTTCGCTAGAACCTGCCTTGGCCGCCTGATTACAGCCTACAGCCATCCAACCTCCTATAGCCGGGTGATACCTAGTGCGCATGCGTGGGTACTGGCTGAGGAGAGAGGACGTTAGAGAGGCGGCGATGAACTGAGGTAGGCGGATCTAATGAAAAGGAGGGCGGCGATTTCGATTCAGAAGGCAGCGCTGGGCACTGAAAGGAGTTGGCTGCAGCCGGGCACATTGCATCGTGAGATGTCCCCTTGGACACAATTGTGACGTGAGTGACAGTTTATATAAACCTGTTTTATATCATTATAGAGCCACAGGCACATTTTATAAGGTCAATTTAGGATTCTGTGTATTAGTACGGACCTCGCCATATGTTTAGGTTATAGGCCTAATTTCTGATGACAGAATCCCTTTAACTACAGGGAGTGCAGAATTATTAGGCAAGTTGTATTTTTGAGGATTAATTTTATTATTGAACAACAACCATGTTCTCAATGAACCCAAAAAACTCATTAATATCAAAGCTGAATATTTTTGGAAGTAGTTTTTAGTTTGTTTTTAGTTTTAGCTATTTTAGGGGGATATCTGTGTGTGCAGGTGACTATTACTCTGCATAATTATTAGGCAACTTAACAAAAAACAAATATATACCCATTTCAATTATTTATTTTTACCAGTGAAACCAATATAACATCTCAACATTCACAAATATACATTTCTGACATTCAAAAACAAAACAAAAACTAATCAGTGACCAATATAGCCACCTTTCTTTGCAAGGACACTCAAAAGCCTGCCATCCATGGATTCTGTCAGTGTTTTGATCTGTTCACCATCAACATTGCGTGCAGCAGCAACCACAGCCTCCCAGACACTGTTCAGAGAGGTGTACTGTTTCCCTCCTTGTAAATCTCACATTTGATGATGGACCACAGGTTCTCAATGGGGTTCAGATCAGGTGAACAAGGAGGCCATGTCATTAGATTTTCTTCTTTTATACCCTTTCTTGCCAGCCACGCTGTGGAGTACTTGGACGCGTGTGATGGAGCATTGTCCTGCATGAAAATCATGTTTTTCTTGAAGAATGCAGACTTCTTCCTGTACCCCTGCTTGAAGAAGGTGTCTTCCAGAAACTGGCAGTAGGACTGGGAGTTGAGCTTGACTCCATCCTCAACCCGAAAAGGCCCCACAAGCTCATCTTTTATGATACCAGCCCAAACCAGTACTCCACCTCCACCTTGCTGGCGTCTGAGTCGGACTGGAGCTCTCTGCCCTTTACCAATCCAGCCACGGGCCCATCCATCTGGCCCATCAAGACTCACTCTCATTTCATCAGTCCATAAAACCTTAGAAAAATCAGTCTTGAGATATTTCTTGGCCCAGTCTTGACGTTTCAGCTTGTGTGTCTTGTTCAGTGGTGGTCGTCTTTCAGCCTTTCTTACCTTGGCCATGTCTCTGAGTATTGCACACCTTGTGCTTTTGGGCACTCCAGTGATGTTGCAGCTCTGAAATATGGCCAAACTGGTGGCAAGTGGCATCTTGGCAGCTGCACGCTTGACTTTTCTCAGTTCATGGGCAGTTATTTTGCGCCTTAGTTTTTCCACACGCTTCTTGCGACCCTGTTGACTATTTTGAATGAAACGCTTGATTGTTCGATGATCACGCTTCAGAAGCTTTGCAATTTTAAGAGTGCTGCATCCCTCTGCAAGATATCTCACTATTTTTGACTTTTCTGAGCCTGTCAAGTCCTTCTTTTGACCCATTTTGCCAAAGGAAAGGATAATAACTATGCACACCTGATATAGGGTGTTGATGTCATTAGACCACACCCCTTCTCATTACAGAGATGCACATCACCTAATATGCTTAATTGGTAGTAGGCTTTCGAGCCTATACAGCTTGGAGTAAGACAACATGCATAAAGAGGATGATGTGGTCAAAATACTCATTTGCCTAATAATTCTGCACTCCCTGTATGTAACTGTGTAATACTGTACATAATCTGTTAACAAGATTGAACAGTTGAAGCACCAGCTTATGCATACCGCCATTTTGTGATATCTTTCACTGTACTGATCGATGGCAATCCCAGAGGTTGGGTGTAGAGTAGTCTATCTACATTATTGTCCTGGAGATCACCGTCAGCAACATGATTATTTATCAACCATAACCTGTGCATCAGACAAGATCAGTAGGTCTAGGGTTTTTCTTATGCTACATTTCTGATGACGTAATGCTACTTAGAGGGATTAAAAATTCATCTCTTCTCAGGGTAATAGAGATTATGGAGATTTTTTAGTAAATTTTTGGAGTTTGCTCAAAATTGATAAAACAATATTAATGCTATTTAGGAGGATTTATAAATGCAGTTGTTGGACTTGGGGTCAGTTTCAAGTATTTTGGTGATAATATTTAGTACAGGACATAATTACATTTATACTGTAACTGTGGATGTTCTCCTCTATTGAAAGAAGCGCTCTAGGATTTTTATTCAGAAGGTATATAGTGCTGGATAGGCCATTATTAAAAAAATAATGTAGATGCTCTTGTGCACACCTGTTTACCAGTTGGCAACCATTTTAATCCTTCTCCCCTCAGATATAGTTTTCCTACTGAATCTAACATTTCCCATCATGCATGGCTTTCCAGAGTCAGAGGGAGCAGAGTCTCACCACACTGCACTGCTCTGTGTAATGGAAGCCTTGAAACAAGAGTGACACATCTGCTGTCCCCTTACACTGCAGAGTCTCCATGTTCCTTATGTGATGTAGCTTCAGCCTGTATGCCTTCTAACCCCTGTAAGCTTTTACATGTAGGAGACCAGTGTGAGGCTACATCCTATAGAACTATACTGGAGAGTCTTCACACACAGGTAATACAGGCAGTATGAGTCAAGAGCTTTTTATAACTGCAGCCAATCACTGTATACACTTACCTACTATACACCTGTACTCCTGGTCCTTTAGATAAAGGAAGCATTATATCTTCAACAGCATACAGAGAAATATAGTGGAGTGTGGGGAGGCGCTGTGCCCAGGAGCTGCCAGGATGGATTTGATTGGTGATAATTAGAGATGAGTGAATCTTTAAAAAATTCAATTTGGCCGGTATGCAGAATTTTTTGAAAAAATTTGGTTCGATCTGAATTTATTTGCGGCTAATCTCGTTAAAAACTGTTATTTCCTGGCTGCAGAGAGCCTTTTGTCACGTTCCCTCCCGGGACAGATGTTAGAAGATCGACGAGACTGGCTGCATGTGAAGGGATATAACCCCTTGCTTCAGGTGTAGCTTAGTGGTCACTACACCTCCCCTATATAGTCTGACCTCACCTTTCTGCCTATGTGGTTGATAGGTTCATTTGGTATTGGAAGAGTTGGTGTGTTGTCCTCTCTGGTGTTCCTGCTCGTGTCTCATTCCTTAGTTTTTTGTTGTCTCTCACCGTGTCTGTTGTTACTAGGCCTCAGGGAGACGCTGGTTCTTTCATCTCAGAAGGAACGGGTTGTCTCAAGCTCTGAAAATACCCATAGGGCTCTTTAGAGTATCTAGGTCCTCCAGGTTCCGGTGTATGGGCATTCCTACCTTCAAGGTGTGCCCATACGGATAGGAGTCAGGGCAAGGAGTAAGGTTCTATAGGAGGTGACCCTTTCCCTAGCATTGAGGCCTAGTGGCTTTTCCCTTTCCTCCTGTTGTCTGTGGGGTGTTCCCTCCCATTCCTCATCCGTGACACCTTTATAGTAGTGTAGAACACTGTACCGTGCAGTAACATGCATAGGGAGTCTGCTGTGTGTGTGAAATAATACTGTAAGTCAGTATGACATGCACATGAGAGACGTTGCTCTTAGACTCACTGCATACTTCACTTATTTGGGCAGTCACGGGGCCAAAACTGACCAAATAACTCAAGTATGAACTCAGTCTTACAGGTCGATGTTAGCGCCAAGAAGAAGCGCACTCTTTCAACATCGTCGTCAGCTGATTCCAAATAGATATCTACAGAACCTGTTCTATTAAACGCTCATACAAGTAGAGCCCCCTGACAGAGTAGAGAGGGTGTCAGCAGTAAGTTTGCGTTTGATGTCACTGATTATTTTGCCCTTCCTCTGAACCGCCAGAACAATAACCCCCAAAAAATGGATCCTGTCTGTTGAGCATCCGCCTTCACTCGGTCAGAATTTTGTCAGTAATCCATCAGTATTGCTAATGCCAAAAAGTACAGGAGTAGATCCAAAACAGAGATGACATGTAAATGGAATATTTGCATGTCTTCTGTGTTTTGTACCCACTCCTGCTTTTGGCTACCAAATCACAAGCCAATTCTGATGGGACCATACAGGCCTTACAGCTGCTACACGGACAGGATCTGTTGTGCATTTCATTTTTCCTTCCTTCTGACAGATCAGAAGAAGGGTCAAATAAATGATGATGTGAGCCAGGCCAAAAGGCAAAATAGTGGCCCGGTCATGAAGTGGGGAGGGTGGGAATAGCATGAAAAGTCCACAGAGTGGCTCTATGACCTAAATGTGAGGTGGAAGCAGCAGGAGGAGACCACAGAGTGGCCCAATGACAGAGTCTGGAGGTGGCGGCAGCATCAGGAAGAGGCCACAGAGTAGCACAATAACAGAGTGTGGAGGTGGCAGAAGCAGCATCAGGAGGCTACAGAGTGGCAAGGTGACATAGTGTGCAAGTGGCAGCAGCATGAGTCCACAGAGTGGCAAGGTGACATAGTGTGTATGTGTAAAACCACAATACAAAAAGAGGCCTCCTATTCAGTAATGACCGCATCTCCAACCACAACTATTGAAACGTCAATACAAGAAGACTAACGCAGTACTACATATATGTAAAAAAAAAATAAAATAAATATATATATATATATATATATATATATATAATCTTTGTTTATTTGCACAAATATTTAAAAAACTGTAGGTGGCAATGACAAACATACACAAATACATAAAATACACCATCAGTAGTAATAGTATGACATCCCTGCTACCCCAATTTAACAGTAATATGATCCCCTATCACTAAACCTGTCACCGCCAGTTCTGTGAGAAGGTCTGGCAGACGTTTTTTTTTCTACCTCTTGCATGACGTTCTTTGTTTTGGTTTCACTTTGTCATCTCCTTTCCTTCTCCCAGGTGTCACCTATTTAGACTAATTGTCTCCCTTTATATTCCCTCCCATACTGCCTCACTTTGCAGTTTATACTACTTCCTGGATGAGGTGTTCACTGCTGGAGGCTGCTGCTGCTGTTTGCTAAGATACGTCTTTTTCTTTATTTGTGTTTCCTTGCTGGCTTGATTCTAGGTGATAATATCACTGTAGTTAGGAACGCTCTGGGAATTAGATAAAATTAATACTTGCATGCGGCTATAGTGATCTATGCACAACCAAAATTGTGTACCGTGGCACAGATAAAGTGCTCAGCTCATTCACCCAGTCTAGATTGCCCTGGACTAAATTAATAAATAAACTAATCCATTGATAAACATCTACCCTTAGGATCTGACCTGCATCAAGAACCACCTGTCATGATTATGAACCAGATGTCTGATTGTCGGCCCTTAGAGCACGAATCAAGGGACACTAACTTCCTGGGTGTGAGCAAAAAGAAGCTTGAATGCATCTGTTCACATATGGCAGAGGGCTGAAAAACCGCACTACATTCCATGGACATTTTGTTCCACCATGTATGTAGACGTTCATGTAGTAGAGATTTAAGAGTACCTTTAAGTTCCATACTTTGTGTTTCTCTGTCACCACCATTGAAAATGTCCTCAGCCTGGGGTTTCCATGCTGCTTCATGGGCCCGTAAGTCCATTTTCTGTATCAAAACACTTCTGCAATAATTTTTTTAAATTAATTGATTAATTAATTAATTGTCTCTGCAGGTATAAAGCCCCAATACAAAAAGAGGGCTCCTGTTCAGTAAAGACCGCTCTCCCACCACAACTATTGAAACGTCAATACAAGAACACTAACGCAGTACTACATATACACTGTATGTCAAAAATATATATATAATCTTTATTTATTCAAACAAATATATATAGAAAATTGTAGGTGGAAATGACAAACATATACATCAAATACACCGTCAGTAGTAATAGTATGACATCTCTGCTACCCCAATTTAACAGTAATATGATCCCCTATCCCTAAACCGCTCTACCATACAGTACATTATGCAGTATAGTGCATAGTGCAACACAAATTGCCTCTAGAGTCACGCTTAATCAAGCGATAGGGAGTGGCTTTAGTTAAAGTCTAAACCTACAAGCAGCAAAGATTTAAAAAAAAACATATTACCGACCAGTGATCAGACACCCCGACGTGCGTTTCACATCACGCTTCAAGGGGATAGTGTGCTACTGAGCTACCCATGTATTTATATACTGGTTCTACACTTAATATACAACAGGTGAAAAACATAACAGGAATCCAGAGTATACAGTTGCAAGAAAAAGTATGTGAACCCTTTGGAATGATATGGATTTCTGCACAAATTGGTCATAAAATGTGATCTGATCTTCATCTAAGTCATAACAATAGACAATCACAGACTGCTTAAACTAATAACACATAAAGAATTAAATGTTACCATGTTTTTATTGAACACACCATGTAAACATTCACAGTGCAGGTGGAAAAAGTATGTGAACCCTTGGATTTAATAACTGGTTGAACCTCCTTTGGCAGCAATAACTTAAACCAAACGTTTCCTGTAGTTGCAGATCAGACGTGCACAACGGTCAGGAGTAATTCTTGACCATTCCTCTTTACAGAACTGTTTCAGTTCAGCAATATTCTTGGGATGTCTGGTGTGAATCGCTTTCTTGAGGTCATGCCACAGCATCTCAATCGGGTTGAGGTCAGGACTCTGACTGGGCCACTCCAGAAGGCGTATTTTCTTCTGTTTAAGCCATTCTGTTGTTAATTTACTTCTATGCTTTGGGTCGTTGTCCTGTTGCAACACCCATCTTCTGTTGAGCTTCAGCTGGTGGACAGATGGCCTTAAGTTCTCCTGCAAAATGTCTTGATAAACTTGGGAATTCATTTGTCCTTCCATGATAGCAATCCGTCCAGGCCCTGACACAGCAAAGTAGCCCCAAACCATGATGCCCCCACCACCATACTTCACAGTTGGGATGAGGTTTTGATGTTGGTGTGATGTGGCTCTTTTTCTCCACACATAGTGTTGTGTGTTTCTTCCAAACAACTCAACTTTGTTTTCATCTGTCCACAGAATATTTTGCCAGTACTGCTGTTGAACATCCAGGTGCTCTTGTGCAAACTGTAAACGTGCAGCAATGTTTTTTTTTTGGACAGCAGTGGCTTCCTCTGTGGTATCCTCCCATGAAATCCATTCTTGTTTAGTGTTTTATGTATCGTAGATTCGCTAACAGGGATGTCAGCATATGCCAGAGACTTTTGTAAGTCTTTAGCTGACATTCTAGGATTCTTCTTCACCTCATTAAGCAGTCTGCGCTGTGATCTTGCAGTCATATTTACAGGACGGCCACTGCTAGGGAGAGTAGCAGCAGTGCTGAACTTTCTCCATTTATAGACAATTTGGCTTACCGTGGACTGATGAACAGCAAGGCTTTTGGAGATACTTTTATAACCCTTTCCAGCTTTATGCAAGTCAACAATTCTTAATCGTAGGTCTTCTGAGAGCTCTTTTGTGCGAGGCATCGTTCACATCGGGCAATGCTTTTTGTGAAATGCAAACCCAGAACTGGTGTGTGTTTTTATAGGGCAGAGCAGCTGTAACCAACACCTTCAATCTCATCTCATTGATTGGACTCCAGTTGGCTGACACCTCACTTCAATTAGCTCTTGGAGATGTCATTAGTCTAGGGGTTCACATACTTTTTCCACCTGCACTGTGAATGTTTACATGGTGCGTTCAATAAAAACATGGTAACATTTAATTCTTTGTGTGTTATTAGATTAAGCAGACTGTGATTGACTATTGTTGTGACTTATATGAAGATCAGATCACATTTTATGACCAATTTGTGCAGAAATCCATATCATTCCAAAGGGTTCACATACTTTTTCTTGCAACTGTATAAGCCCCATATGCTCCGGTGTGCGTTATTTATGATCTTATGAGTGTATAATTAGATATAATTGGTCATATATAGGGATGAGCGAACCCGATAGTTCGGGTTCGTACCGAATTTTGGGGTGTCCGTGACACGGACCCGAATCCGATCACTTTCGTAAAAGTCCAGGTTCGGGGTCGGTGTTCGTCGCTTTCTTGGCGCTTTTTGAAAGGCTTCAAAGCAGCCAATCAACAAGCGTCATACTACTTGCCCCAAGAGGCCGTCACAGCCATGCCTACTATTGGCATGGCTGTGATTGGCCAGTGCAGCATGTGACCCAGCCTCTATTTAAGCTGGAGTCACGTAGCGCCGCACGTCACTCTGCTCTGATCAGTGTAGGGAGAGGTTGCAGCTGCGACTGTTAGGGCGAGATTAGGCAGTGATTAACTCCGAAAAAACACTTAATTCAGTGATCGATCTACAGCTGTGGATCATTGAGCTGCTGCTATTTAATTGCTCACTGTTTTTAGGCTGCCCAGAGCGTTTTTCAGTCACTTTTTCCTGGGGTGATCGGCGGCCATTTTGTGTCTTGTGGTGCGCCAGCACAAGCTGCCACCAAGTCATGTAACCATCAATAGTGTGGTTATTTTTTTGCTATATCCTACATCAGGGGCTTGGCTGTGCTTGCTATTTTATTGAGGGGTGAAATACAATTGCCAAAATAGCAGTACCCTAAATCTGGTGTTTCATCTGTGGCCAGCCAATTGTAATACTGTCTGCTGTCTGGCAAAGGATATATTTTTGTTCTGGGTTGAAATACAATTCCCTAAATCAGTGGTTTCTGCTGTATCGGGCCAAGTTTAAATCTATCCATGAAAGGGTATATTAGATTGAAGGTGCGGATAGTGTCATCCTCAATAACTTCACACGCTACCATGCATTTCCAAGTCTAATTCTGTCCGTAAATGTATACCTGTCATCCAGCGCCTAAATACTAGTCCTAAAATTTATATTTAGCTATATCTGTGTTTATTGCTGAGGTTGGTCAATTCATTTAGTGTCCGCCAAAGCACAGTTTTTGTTCTGGGTTGAAATACAATTCCCAACTTAGCAATTCCCTAAATCAGTGGTTTCTGCTGTATCAGGCCTACTTTAAATCTATCCATAAAAGGGTATATTAGATTGAAGGTGCAGATAGGGTCATTCTCAATAACTTCACACACTACTGTGCATCTCCAAGTCTAATTCTGTCCGTAAACGTATACCTGTCAATCCAGCGCCTAAATACTAGGCCTACAATTTATATTCAGCTAAATCTGTCGTTACTGCTGTGCCTGTATTAGTGTAATACGGTACCTAAATAGATAGCCAGATAGTGTTAGGTGTCTGTAAAAAAAGGCCTGTATTTGAATTCAATACATTGGGCCAAAAATGTTTTTTTCTTTTTGCGGTGAACAGTAACAATGAGTAACAGTAACAATGAGGAAAACATCTAGGAAGGGACGCGGACGCGGAAATGGTGGTGGTGGTGTTAGTGGACCCTCTGGTGCTGGGAGAGGACGTGGCCGTTCTGCCACAGCCACATGTAGTAGTGAACCAACTACCTCAGGTCCCAGTAGCCGCCAGAATTTACAGCGATATTTGGTGGGGCCCAATGCCGTTCTAAGGATGGTAAGGCCTGAGCAGGCACAGGCATTAGTCAATTGGGTGGCCGACAGTGGATCCAGCACGTTCACATTATCTCCCACCCAGTCTTCTGCAGAAAGCGCACAGATGGCGCCTGAAAACCAGGTCCATCAGTCTGTCACATCACCCCCATGCATACCAGGGAAACTGTCTGAGCCTCAAGTTATGCAGCAGTCTCTTATGCTGTTTGAAGACTCTGCTGGCAGGGTTTCCCAAGGGCATCCACCTAGCCCTTCCCCAGCAGTGGAAGACATAGAATGCACTGACGCACAACCACTTATGTTTCCTGATGATGAGGACATGGGAATACCACCTCGAAACACAGGTGCCAACTGCTGCGTCTTTCTGCATTGTGCAGACTGAACAGGAGGTCAGGGAGGAAGACTGGGTGGAAGACGATGCAGGGGACGATGAGGTCCTAGACCCCACATGGAATGAAGGTCGTGCCACTGACTTTCACAGTTAGGAGGAAGAGGCAGTGGGGAGACCGAGCCAACAGCGTAGCAAAAGAGGGAGCAGTGGGCAAAAGCAGAACACCCGCCGCCAAGAGACTCCGCCTGCTACTGACCGCCGCCATCTGGGACCGAGCACCCCAAAGGCAGCTTCAAGGAGTTCCCTGCCATGGCACTTCTTCAAACAATGTGCTGACGACAAGACCCGAGTGGTTTGCACGCTGTGCCATCAGAGCCTGAAGCGAGTCATTAACGTTCTGAACCTTAGCACAAACTGCATGACCAGGCACCTGCATGCAAAGCATGAACTTGCAGTGGAGTAAACACCTTAAAAACAAGGGACTCACTCAGGCTCCCTTTGCTACCTCTTCTGCTGCTGCCGCCTCGGCCTCTTCTGCTGCTGCCGCCTCGGCCTCTTCCTCCGCCTCTGGAGGAATGTTGGCACCTGCCGCCCAGCAAACAGGGGATGTACCACCAACACCACCACCTCCGTCACCAAGCATCTCAACCATGTCACACGTCAGCGTTCAGCTCTCCATCTCACAAACATTTGAGAGAAAGCGTAAATTCCCACCTAGCCACCCTCGATCCCTGGCCCTGAATGCCAGCATTTCTAAACTACTGGCCTATGAAATGCTGTCATTCAGGCTGGTGGACACAGACAGCTTCAAACAGATCATGTCGCTTGCTGTCCCACAGTATGTTGTTCCCAGCCACCACTACTTCTCCAAGAGAGCCGTGCCTTCCCTGCACAACCAAGTATCCGATAAAATCAAGTGTGCACTGCGCAACGCCATCTGTTGCAAGGTCCACCTAACCACAGATACGTGGACCAGTAAGCACGGCCAGGGACACTATATCTCCCTAACTGCACACTGGGTAAATGTAGTGGCGGCTGGGCCCCAGGCGGAGAGCTGTTTGGCGCACGTCCTTCCGCCGCCAAGGATTGCTGGGCAACATTCTTTGCTTCCTGTTGCCTCCTCCTCCTACTCAGCTTCCTCCTCCTCTTCTTCCACCTGCTCATCCAGTCAGCCACACACCTTCACCACCAACTTCAGCACAGCCCGGGGTAAACATCAGCAGGCCATTCTGAAACTCATATGTTTGGGGGACAGGCCCCACACCGCACAGGAGTTCTGGCGGGGTATAGAACAACAGACTGACGAGTGGTTGCTGCCGGTGAGCCTCAAGCCCGGCCTGGTGGTGTGCGATAATGGCCGAAATCTCGTTGCAGCTCTGGGACTAGTCAGTTTGACGCACATCCCTTGCCTGGCGCATGTGCTGAATTTGGTGGTGCAGAAGTTGATTCACAACTACCCCGACATGTCAGAGCTGCTGCATAAAGTGCGGGCCGTCTGTTCGCGCTTCCGGCGTTCACATCCTGCCGCTGCTCGCCTGTCTGCGCTACAGCGTCACTTCGGCCTTCCCGCTCACCGTCTCATATGCGACGTACCTACCAGGTGGAACTCCACCTTGCACATGCTGGACAGACTGTGTGAGCAGCAGCAGGCCATAGTGGAGTTTCAGCTGCAGCACGCACGGGTCAGTCGCACTGCGGAACAGCACCACTTCACCACCAATGACTGGGCCTCCATGCGAGACATGTGTGCCCTGTTGAGCTGTTTCGAGTACTCCACCAACATGGCCAGTGGCGATGACGCTGTTATCAGCGTTACAATACCACTTCTATGTCTCCCTGAGAAAACACTTAGGGCGATGATGGAAAGGGGGTGGCCCAGGAGGAGGAGGAGGAGGAGGAAGAGGGGTCATTTTTAGCACTTTCAGGCCAGTCTCTTAGAAGTGACTCAGAGGAGGATTTTTTGCAACAGCAGAGGCCAGGTACAAATGTGGCCAGCCAGGGCCCACTACTGGAGGACGAGGAGGACGAGGATGAGGAGGAGGTGGAGGAGGATGAGGATGAAGCATGTTCACAGCGGGGTGGCACCCAATGCAGCTCAGGCCCATCACTGGTGCGTGGCTGGGGGGAAACGCAGGATGATGACGATACGCCTCCCACAGAGGACAGCTTGTCCTTACCTCTGGGCAGCCTGGCACACATGAGCAACTACATGCTGCAGTGCCTGCGCACAGCAGAGTTGCCCACATTTTATCGGGTGCTGACTACTGGGTTGCCACCCTGCTGGATCCCCGGTACAAAGACAATGAGCCCACCTTACTTCCTGCACTGGAGCGTTATAGGAAGATGCACATTCGTAGACGCGCTACTGAGAGCATTCCCAAATGTCACTGGGGAACAAGTGGAAGCCCAAGGCAAAGGCAGAGGAGGAGCAAGAGGTCGCCAACGCAGCTGTGTCACGGCCAGCTCCTCTGATGGCAGGGTTAGCATGGCAGATATGTGGAAAAGTTTTGTCAACAAGCCACAGCTAACTGCACCACCACCTGATACGGAATGTGTTAGCAGGAGGCAACATTTCACTAACATGGTGGAACAGTACGTGTGCACACCCCTCCACGTACTGACTGATGGTTCGGCCCCATTCAACTTCTGGGTCTCCAAATTGTCCACGTGGCCAGAGCTAGCCTTTTATGCCTTGGAGGTGCTGGCCTGCCCGGCGGCCAGCGTTTTGTCTGAACGTGTATTCAGAACGGCAGGGGGCGTCATTACAGATAAACGCAGCCGCCTGTCTACAGCCAATGTGGACAAGCTGACGTTCACAAAAAAGGACCAGGCATGGATCCCACTGGACCTGTCCATCCCTTGTGCAGATTAGACATTAACTACCTCCCCTTAACCATATACAGTTGCAAGAAAAAGTATGTGAACCCTTTGGAATAATATGGATTTCTTCATAAATTGGACATACAATGTGATCTGATCTTCATCTAAGTCTCAACAATAGACAATCACAGTCTGCTTATAACACATAAAGAATTAAATGTTACCCTGTTTTTATTAAACACACCATGTAAACATTCACAGTGCAGGTGGAAAAAGTATGTGAACCCCTAGACTAAAATGACATCTCCAAGAGCTAATTGGACTGAGATGTCAGCTAATTGCCCTGCCCTATAAAAAACACACACCAGTTCTGGATTTGCTTTTCACAAGAAGCATTGTCTGATGTGAATGATGCCTCACACAAAAGAGCTCTCAGAAGACCTACGATTAAGAATTGTTGACTTGCATAAAGCTGGAAAGGGTTATAAAACTATCTCCAAATGCCTTGCTGTTCATCAGTCCACGGAAAGACAAATTGTCTATAAAATGGAGAAAGTTCAGCACTGCTGCTATTCTCCCTAGGAGTGGCCATCCTGTAAAGATGACTTTAAGAGCACAGCGCAGACTGCTCAATGAGGTGAAGAAGAATCCTAGAGTGTCAGCTAAAGACTTATAAAAGTCTCTGGCATATGCTAACATCCCTGTTAGCGAATCTATGATATGTAAAACACTAAACAAGAATGGATTTCATGGGAGGATATCACAGAGGAAGCCACTGCTGTCCAAAAAAACATTGCTGTATGTTTACAGTTTGCACAAGAGCACCTGGATGTTCCATAGCAGTACTGGCAAAATATTCTGTGGACAGATGAAATCAAAGTTGAGTTCTTTGGAATAAACACTCAACACTATGTGTGGAGAAAAAGAGGCACAGCACACCAATATCAAAACCTCATCCCAACTGTGAAGCATGGTGGTGGGGGCATCATGGTTTGGGGATGCTTTGCTGCGTCAGGGCCTGGACGGATTACTATCATCGAAGGAAAAATGAATTCCCAAGTTTATCAAGACATTTTGCAGGAGAACTTAAGGCCATCTATCCACCAGCTGAAGCTCAACAGAAGATGGGTGTTGCAACAGGACAACGACCCAAGGCATAGAAGTAAATCAACAACAGAATGGCTTAAACAGAAGAAAATACGCCTTCTGGAGTGGCCCAGTCAGAGTCCTGACTTTAACCCGATTGAGATGCTGTGGCATGACATCAAGAAAGCGATTCACACCAGACATCAGAAGAATATTGCTGAACTGAAACAGTTCTGTAAAGAGGAATGGCCAAGAATTACTCCTGATTGTTGTGCACTGATCTGCAACTACAGGAAACGTTTGGTTGAAGTTATTGCTGCCAAAGGAGGTTCAACCAATTATTAAATCCAAGAGTTCACATACTTTTTCCACCTGCACTGTGAATGTTTACATGGTGTGTTCAATAAAAACATGGTAACATTTAATTCTTTCTGTGTTATTAGTTTAAGCAGACTGTGATAGTCTATTGTTGTGACTTAGATGAAGATCAGATCACATTTTATGACCAATTTGTGCAGAAATCCATATCATTCCAAAGGGTTCACATACTTTTTCTTGCAACTGTATTATTGTACTCCAGGGCATTTCCTCATTCAATCCTATTTTTATTTTCACTTTACCATTATATTGCGGGGCAATCCAAAGTTGAATGAACCTCTCCTCTGTCTGGGTGCCGGGGCATAAAAATATCTGACAGTGGCCTGTTCCAGTGTTGGGTGACGTGAAGCATGATTCTCTGCTATGACATGAAGCCTGAATCTCTGCTATGGGACCTCTCTCCTCTGTCTGGGTGTCGGTGCCTAAATATATGACAATAGACTGTTCCAGTGTTGGCTGACTTGAAGCCTGATTCTCTGCTATGACATGAAGACTGATTCTCTGATGACATGAAGCCTGAATCTCTGTTATGGGACCTCTCTCCTCTGTCTGGGTGCCGGGGCCTAAATATATGACAATGGACTGTTTCAAGTTTTGGCTGACGTGAAGCCTGATTCTCTGCTATGACATGAAGACTGATTCTCTGCTGACTTGAAGCCTGAATCTCTGTTATGGGACCTCTCTCCTCTATCTGGGTGCCGGGGCCTAAATATATGACAATGGACTTTTTCAAGTTTTGGCTGACGTGAAGCCTGATTCTCTGCTATGACATGAAGACTGATTCTCTGCTGACTTGAAGCCTGAATCTCTGTTATGGGACCTCTCTCCTCTGTCTGGGTGCCGGGGCCTAAATATCTGACAATGGACTGTTCCAGTGTTGGCTGACGTGAAGCCTGATTCTCTGCTATGACATGAAGACTGATTCTCTGCTGACATGAAGCCTGAATCTCTGTTATGGGACCTCTCTCCTCTGTCTGGGTGCCGGGGCCTAAATATATGACAATGGACTGTTCCAGTGTTGGGTGACGTGAAGCCTGATTCTCTGCTATGACATGAAGACTGATTCTCTGCTGACATGAAGCCTGAATCTCTATTATGGGACCTCTCTCCTCTGTCTGGGTGCCGGGGCCTCAATATCTGACAATGGACTGTTCCAGTTTTGGGTGTTGTGAAGCATGATTCTTTGCTATGACATGAAGCCTGAACCTCTGCTATGGGACCTCTCTCCTCTGTCTGGGTGCCGGGGCCTAAATATATGACAATGGACTGTTCCAGTGTTGGGTGATGTGAAGCCTGATTCTCTGCTATGACATGAAGACTGATTCTCTGCTGACATGAAGCCTGAATCTCTGTTATGGGACCTCTCTCCTCTGTCTGGGTGCCGGGGCCTAAATATATGACAATGGACTGTTCCAGTGTTGGGTGACGTGAAGCCTGATTCTCTGCTATGACATGAAGACTGATTCTCTGCTGACATGAAGCCTGAATCTCTATTATGGGACCTCTCTCCTCTGTCTGGGTGCCGGGGCCTCAATATCTGACAATGGACTGTTCCAGTTTTGGGTGATGTGAAGCATGATTCTTTGCTATGACATGAAGCCTGAACCTCTGCTATGGGACCTCTCTCCTCTGTCTGGGTGCCAGGGCCTAAATATATGACAATGGACTGTTCCAGTGTTGGGTGATGTGAAGCCTGATTCTCTGCTATGACATGAAGACTGATTCTCTGCTGACATGAAGCCTGAATCTCTGTTATGGGACCTCTCTCCTCTGTCTGGGTGCCGGGGCCTAAATATATGACAATGGACTGTTCCAGTGTTGGGTGACGTGAAGCCTGATTCTCTGCTATGACATGAAGACTGATTCTCTGCTGACATGAAGCCAGATTCTCTGCTATGGGACCTCTCTCCAATTGATATTGGTTAATTTTTATTTATTTTATTTTTATTCATTTCCCTATCCACATTTGTTTGCAGGGGATTTAACTACATTTTGCTGCCTTTTGCAGCCCTCTAGCCCTTTCCTGGGCTGTTTAACAGCCTTTTTAGTGCCGAAAAGTCATTGACTGGGGTTCGGGACGAAGTTCGGGTCGGGTTCGGATCCCGAACCCGAACATTTCCGGGAAGTTCGGCCGAACTTCTCGAACCCGAACATCCAGGTGTTCGCTCAACTCTAGTCATATACATTCTGTGTCACGGCTTATGAATTGGGTTGAGCGAACCCGAACTGTAAAGTTCGTGTTCGTACCGAACTTTAGGATTTTTGGACCCCGGACCTGAACCCGAACATTTCAGTAAAAATTTTGGGTTCGGTGTTCGGCGCTTTCCTGGCGCTTTTTGAAAGGCTGCAGAGCAGCCAATCAACAAGCGGTTAACTGTCTGACCTTGGAAACCATCACAGCCATGCCTACTAATGGCATGGCTGTGATTGGCCAGAGCAGCATGTGACCCAGGCTCTATATAAGCTGGAGTCATGTAGTGCTGCACGTCACTCTGCTGTTACAAGTGTAGGAGAGGATGCTGCTGGACTTGTGATTTCAGGGAGAGAATAGGAGAGAATCTAACTCAGCGATCTACAGAGAAATAGTTGTGTGGGTGCAGGGCACAATCATTTTACCCTGTCCTGAGCCCATTGACCCAAAATAAAATAATACTTTTATAATTCTGTTAGGTGGGTGGCGGCGGAGGCCATTTTATGCAAGTTCAGTGCACCAGCACTGCATCTGAGCTTTTGGGACATTGCAAATCACCATTTTTTTGGGCAATCTACAACATCTGGATTAATCAATGTGCAATTTAAAGGGAACCCATCACCTGGATTTTGTGTATAGAGCTGAGGACATGGGCTGCTAGATGGCTTCTAGCACATCCGCAATATCCAGTCTCCATAGCTCTGTGTGCTTTTATTGTGTAAAAAAACCCGAATTGATACATATGCAAATTAACCTGAGATGAGTCAGAGCTTGAAAATATGACTCTTCTCTTTTATTTTAATTTGCATAAAAGGCGGGAAGTACAAAAATGCATAATACTTATTGAATTTGTCTGCAAATGAAATAAAAAGTGTCATTTATATGTTTAGGGTAACACAATGAACATTTAGAAATGCTCAGTGAGGGTAGCATAGTAAAGGTGACAGGTTCCCTTTAATGATGATTTTTATTTTTTTAAGTCTCATATTCCACTAACTTGTGACTAAAAATAAAAACTTCCATGAACTCACTATGCCCATCACGAAATACCTTGGGGTGTCTTCTTTCCAAAATGGGGTTCCTTGTGGGGTAGTTATACTGCCCTGGCATTTTAGGGGCCCAAATGTGTGCAAAGTAGTAAAGCACATACGGACGTCTGAATGGAGCCTTACAGGGGGGTGATCAATGACAGGGGGGTGATCAGGGAGTGTATATGGGGTGATCACCCCCCTGTCATTGATCACCCCTCTGTAAGGCTCCATTCAGACGTCCGTATGTGTTTTCCGGATCCGATCGATGGAGGCGTGGATCCGTAAAACACATACGGACGTCTGAATGGAGCCTTACAGGGGGCTGATCATCCCATATTAAATCCCTGATCACTCCCCTGTAAGGCTCGATTCAGACGTCCGTATGTGTTTTGCAGATCCGATCCATGGATGCGTGGATCCGCAAAACACATACGGACGTCTGAATGGAGCCTTACAGGGGGGTGATCAATGACAGGGGGGTGATCAGGGAGTCTATATGGGCTGATCACCCCCCTGTCACTGATCACCCCCCTGTAAGGCTCCATTCAGACGTCCGTATGTGTTTTGCGGATCCGATCCATAGATGCATGGATCCGTAAAACACATACGGACGTCTGAATGGAGCCTTACAGGGGGGTGATCATCCCATATAGACTCCCTGATCACCCCCCTGTAAGGCTCCATTCAGGCGTCCGTATGTGTTTTGCGGATCCGATCCATGGATGCGTGGATCCGTAAAACACATACGGACATCTGAATGGAGCCTTACAGGGGGTGATCAATGACAGGGGGGTGATCAATGACAGGGGGGTGATCAGGGAGTCTATATGGGGTGATCACCCGCCTGTCATTGATCACCCCTCTGTAAGGCTCCATTCAGACGTCCGTATGTGTTTTCCAGATCCGATCGATGGAGGCATGGATCCGTAAAACACATACGGACGTCTGAATGGAGCCTTACAGGGGGCTGATCATCCCATATTAAATCCCTGATCACTCCCCTGTAAGGCTCGATTCAGACGTCCGTATGTGTTTTGCAGATCCGATCCATAGATGCGTGGATCCGCAAAACACATACGGACGTCTGAATGGAGCCTTACAGGGGGGTGATCAATGGACAGGGGGGTGATCAGGGAGTCTATATGGGCTTATCACCCCCCTGTCACTGATCACCCCCCTGTAAGGCTCCATTCAGACGTCCGTATGTGTTTTGCGGATCCGATCCATAGATGCATGGATCCGTAAAACACATACGGACGTCTGAATGGAGCCTTACAGGGGGGTGATCATCCCATATAGACTCCCTGATCACCCCCCTGTAAGGCTCCATTCAGGCGTCCGTATGTGTTTTGCGGATCCGATCCATGGATGCGTGGATCCGTAAAACACATACGGACATCTGAATGGAGCCTTACAGGGGGTGATCAATGACAGGGGGGTGATCAATGACAGGGGGGTGATCAGGGAGTCTATATGGGGTGAACAGGGGTTCTTAAGGGGTTAATAAGTGATGGGGGGTGTAGTGTAGTGTAGTGGTGTTTGGTGCTACTTTACAGAGCTACCTGTGACCTCACCAGGTAGCAGGTATATTAGACGCTATTATCAAAACAGCATCTAATATGCCTGTTAGGGGTTAAAAAAAATCGCATCTACAGCCTGCCAGCGAGCGATCGCCACTGGCAGGCTATAGATCCGGTCTCTTACCTTCCGATCCTGTGAACGCGCGCGCCTGTGTCTGCGCTCACAGGAAATCTCGCCTCTCGCGAGATGACGCACGGATGCGTCCAGGAGGAATGAATCGACCGCCTCCAGGACGCATCCGTGTGTTAGGCGGTCCTGGGGTGGTTAAGGTAAAAATACACCCATCATTTTCTGGGGTTTTAAAAACACACTTTTTATAAAGGTCACGTACACACACACACAGGGAGGAGGATAGTGACCACTGCACTCCACCCTCACACCTGGCCCTGCCTACTTGCCTCACGAGTCCTGATGACAGGGGACAACTGGACGGCAGTCCTTAACTTAGGATACGTGCGGGAAGGACAGACAAGACAAATAACTGATAGTGAACGGACCGGGTCAAAACCAAGAGGACAACGCAGTACAGAGGGATAAGCAGAGGAGAAGCCAGGGTCATAAATACCAGGAGAGTCGAGAAGTACCAAAGGAGTCCGCAAAGAATAGTCAGGTGGAAGCCGAGGTCCATATACCAGGAAGGATGTGCAGTACAGGAGGAGCAGGCAAAGGATCGTCAGGGAACAGGATCAGGTAAGTACACAGGTATCCAACAACTGCCAGGAACCTAAATTAACAGGCAACCTTTGGCCAGCAGGCTGCCTGTATTTATAGTGGGGAGTGAGGGTCATGTGACGTGGCCAGCAGGGAGCCTCTCAGCTAGCAAAGCCGCCCTGGGAACGAGGTCAAACACAGATCCTCGCTCCCGAAGCCAAGCAGCAGGTCTGCGGCTGATGGGAGACCGAGTGCGCCTTCGGCACCCCGTTACACTTTTTTTGCCAAAAAACAGTATTTTCCTGATCTGCAAGTGTTAAATTCAAGTTTAATATATAAAGCTTTCATATTCTGTTACCAAAAAAACACTTTTTTGGCAATCTACAACATCTGGACTAGTCAGTGTGCAATTTTAGCTAGAAATACGCCCATCATGTTCTGGGGTTTTAAAAACACACTTTTTTGACAAAAAACACTATTTTCAGGCCTTGCAGCATCAGCACGTGTGAAATTACAGGATTATATACTGCTGTCAAATTCAGTTGTTAAGCAAACACTTGTTTGGGCAAAAAAAATTTAGTTGGCAGACTTTGATGCAGATGTAATTTTGAGATACACCCTTAATACGTTTGGGTTAGATTCAGAGACTTGAACGCGCACCAATATTGAATTCAGGCCTACACTGGTCAGGCCGTGTAAGATACACCCTCTACATACATGGGTTTGATTCAGTCAATTGAAATACAGCTATTTTGGGCAAAGAAATATTGAACTCAGGCCTACGCTGATTCAGGCCGTGTAATTTACACCCTCTACCTACAGTGGTTTAATTCAGGCATTTGAAATACAGCCATTTTGGGCAAAGAAATATTTAATTCAGGCCTACACTGATTCAGACCGTGTGAGATACACCCTCTACATACAGGGGTTTGATTCAGACATTTGAAATACAGCCATTTAAAATCCAGCCATTTGGGCAAAGAAATCTTTAATTTAGGCCTACACGGGTTCAGGCCCTGTGAGATACACCCTCTACATACAGGGGTTTGATTCAGGTATTTGAAATACCGCCATTTTGGTCAAAGAAATCTTTAATTCAGGCCTACACTGTTTCAGACCGTGTAAGATATACCCTCTACATACAGGGGTTTGATTCGGGCATTTGAAATACAGCCATTTTGGGCAAAGAAATATTTAATTTAGGCCTACACTGATTCAGACCGTGTGAGATACACCTTCTACATACAGAGGTTTGATTCAGGCATTTGAAATACAGCCATTTTGGGCAAAGAAATATTTAATGCAGGCCTACACTGATTCAGGCCGTGTGAGATACACCCTCTACATACAGGGGTTTGATTCAGGCATTTGAAATACCGCCATTTGGTGCACCAATATTGAATTCAGGCCTACACAGGTTCAGGCCGTGTGAGATACACCCTCTACATACAGGGGTTTGATTCAGGTATTTGAAATACCGCTATTTTGGTCATAGAAATCTTTAATTCAGGCCTACACTGGTTCAGACCGTGTGAGATACACCCTCTACATACAGGGGTTTGATTCAGGCATTTGAAATACAGCCATTTGAAATACAGCCATTTTGGGCAAAGAAATATTTAATGCAGGCCTACACTGATTCAGGCCGTGTGAGATACACCATCTACATACAGGGGTTTGATTGAGGCATTTGAAATACAGCCATTTGAACTACAGCCATTTGGGGTAAAGAAATATTTAATTTAGGCCTACACGGGTTCAGGCCCTGTGAGATACACCCTCTACATACAGGGGTTTGATTCAGGCATTTGAAATACCGCCATTTGGTGCACCAAAATTTAATTCAGGCCTACACTGGTTCTGGCTGTGTGAGATACACCCTCTACATACAGGGGTTTGATTCAGGTATTTGAAATACCGCCATTTTGGTCAAATAAATCTTTAATTCAGGCCTACACTGGTTCAGACCGTGTAAGATACACCCTCTACATACAGAGGTTTGATTCAGGCATTTGAAATACAGCCATTTTGGGCAAAGAAATATTTAATTTAGGCCTACACTGATTCAGACCGTGTGAGATACACCCTCTACATACAGAGGTTTGATTCAGGCATTTGAAATACAGCCATTTGAAATACAGCCATTTTGGGCAAAGAAATATTGAATGCAGGCCTACACTGATTCAGGCTGTGTGAGATACACCCTCTAAATATAGGGGTTTGATTCAGGCATTTGAAATACCGCCATTTGGTGCACGTGCTCCAATATTGAATTCAGGCCTACACTGGTTCATGCCGTGTGAGATACACCCTCTACATACAGGGGTTTGATTCAGGTATTTGAAATACAGCCATTTTGGTCAAAGAAATCTTTAATTCAGGCCTACACTGGTTCAGACCATGTGAGATACACCCTCTACATACAGGGGTTTGATTCAGGCATTTGAAATACAGCCATTTTTGGCAAATAAATATTTAATTTAGGCCTACACTGATTCAGACCGTGTGAGATACACCCTCTGCATACAGGGGTTTGATTCAGGCATTTGGAATACAGCCATTTGAAATACAGCCATTTTTGACAAATAAATATTTAATGCAGGCCTACACTGATTAAGGCCGTGTGAGATACACCCTCTACATACAGGGGTTTGATTCAGGCATTTGAAATACAGCCATTTGTAATACAGCCATTTTTGGCAAAGAAATATTTAATGCAGGCCTACACTGGTTCAGACCGTGTGAGATACACCCTCTACATACAGGGGTTTGATTCAGGCATTTGAAATACCACCATTTTGGGCAAAGAAATCTTCAATTTAGGCCTACGCTGATTCAGGCCGTGTGAGATACACCCTCTACATACAGGGGTTTGATTCAGGCATTTGAAATACAGCCATTTGTAATACAGCCATTTTTGGCAAAGAAATATTTAATGCAGGCCTACACTGGTTCAGACCGTGTGAGATACACCCTCTACATACAGGGGTTTGATTCAGGCATTTGAAATACAGCCATTTTGTGCAAAAAATCTTTAATTGAGGCGTAGTCTGGTTCAGGCCGTCTGAGATACACCCTTTACATACTGTCGTTCTAGTCTACTATTAATTAAACATCCATTTAGGGCAAGATCCTAAATTTGAAAAATATGAGAAGAGCGTCAAATAAGAGACGTGGCCAAGGTCGTGGTGCTGCTGGTGGAGCTCCTGTTGCAGGGAAACGACGTGGTCGATCTGTGCCAGCTACATGCACAAGTGAAACCCCTTCCTCAGGTGCGAGTAGGCGACAAAACCTGCAGCGGTATTTGGTCGGGCCTAATGCTGCTTTACGAATGGTGAGGCCTGAACAACTACAGGCGATAGTAGATTGGGTTGCTGACAGTGGATCCAGTTTCTTCACATTGTCTCCCACCCTTATGATCTGGTATCAGCAGTTCACAGTTTGTATGCAATTTGCAATTTGTATGGAATTTGGTGGAACTGTAATTAAACACATAACTAGTTCAGTATACAGTTCTAATCACAATTAACAGTAGGTACATTATATAACTGTTCTATAAAACTATTTTGGCCTCTTGCTTCCATAAAACACATGTTTTAGTCAAGGGCGTAGCTAGAAATGACTGGGCCCCATAGCAAAAAAAAATTATGGGCACCCCCATCCCGGATCTTCCACCCCCACATACCTCTCGGACCTCGCCGCTACATCCGCAGCTCCTCATGCACTTGCGGCGGTTACGCGTAGGACTGAGCAGAGACAGTTGGTCACTGGCCATGCATTTGTGCCAGTGTAGGAAATGTATGAATCTAAATGTCTGTATATTAAAGAAGATTGTTAAATTGTACAGGGGTCTGTAACACAAGAAGGTGAAAGTACATATCGTGGGGTGTGTATGTGTATTAGACAGAAGGTAGGGATATGTATCTTGTGTATTAGGGAGAGTAAGGGGTATATATCTAGTGCTGATACACGTGTAGGTGAAGAGCCGCTCTGACATAATTCGTCTCTTTCATATTATAAGCTCCCCTCATACATAATTTACTTACAGTTCTGAATACTCAGGGGTGCTGGCAGGCTTGGCCTCAGGGGTGCTGGCTGGCTTGGCTTCAGGGGTGCTGACAGGCTTGGCCGGGCAGGAGGAGTGTGGTAGACTGTGAGGCCTTTTTTCTCCAAGCTGCTCCGGAAAAAAAAAATTTAATTACCCCCAGTGCCTCTCCATCAGCCCCCAGTACCCTCTCCATCAGCCCCCAGTGCATCTCACCAGCCTCCAGTACAATTTCCATCAGCCCCCTGTGCGCCCTCCCCGGAATTAAAATCATTGGTAGGCAGTGCACCCCCCCTTGGTATTAAAATCATTGGTGGGCAGTGCACCCTCCTCCCCTCGGTATTAAAATCATTGGTGGGCAGTGCATTTCCCCCGTATTAAAATCATTGGTGGGCAGTGTCCCTTCCCCCCTCCCATGTATTAAAATCATTGGTGAGCAGTGTGCCCTTCCACCAGGTATTAAAATAATTGGTGGGCAGTGTGGACCCACCTGTGTTAAAATCATCAGTGGGCAGTGCGGACTCCCCCAATATTGGTGGCAGCAGCAGTTTCGATCGGAGTCCCAGCAGTGTAATGCTGGGGCTCCGATCGGTTACCATGGCAGCCAGGATGCTACTGGAGTCCTGTCAGCCATGGCCAGTTACTCTGCAGCATACTTACATACGCTGTGGCCATATGGCGCTCCTTCTTCTTGTAACTCGTCACAGGTCTGTGCGACGCATTGTTTATGCTTATAGCAATGCGCCGCACAGACCTGTGACGAGTTACAAGAAGGAGGCGCGTATGTAAGTATGCTGCAGAGTAACTGACCATGGCAGCCAGGACTTCAGTAGCTTTAACCCATTAATACCCCTGCCGGGCCCCAATCGCACTTATTTCCACAGCAAACTTGCTTGCGTTGGACATCACTAAAGACCAGAGGACCGTGGCTGAAACGGTAAGACCACCGGTTACTCAAGGTGCCGCCGTGCACTAATCTATTGTGAATTTAAAGGTGCTATCGTGCACCAAGTATTTTTTGTATCCCCTGTGCTATTATACACTTTCTTTGTATCTAATATCACACTTAGAATATGTCCCTATCTCAAATAATTAAAAGTTAAGTTTTAACTTAAATCACCATTACTACTCAGTCTACATAAATTTCTAAACATACTGGTGATCAAGTCATCAATTTAGCATATAGCTCCCCCTAGCTATAACGGCCCCATGGGCCCCCCTGACTTAGGGGCCCAGTCGTAATTGCGACCGCTGCGACCCCTGTAGCTACGCCAGTGGTCTAAGTGGAGTGAATGTCTGTTCAGTTCCTCTCCTCTGGTGTAATGATTCTAGCTAGGGGAATTTCCCACACAGGCTGTGTGTGAGGCTGGCTGTGATTGGTCAATACTCCTTCTCAGTGTGAGGCTGGCTGTGATTCGACAATACTCCTGGGCAGTCACAACAGCTTAACTCTATGCTTTCTGTTGTGTCTGCCTTGTCATTGAGCTTACCTCACATCCATATAATGAATCTTAAAGGCATATTATCTTTTTTCTGCTTCTGTGAACACAATATATAACTGTTACATGACATCCAAAAACATGAAGTAACAGTAATTAACTCTGCTTTTGTTTTTAACATATAAACACAGGAACTGTATTATGGTTATTGGCAGGTCTAGCTATATACATATATATATATATATATATATATATGCCGTATTAGCAACCTAGGACAGGTCTTAGCTGGCCAGCTACAGCGGCAGCATCAGGAGGCCACAGAGTGGCAAGGTGACATAGTGTGGAGGTGGCAGCAGTATGAGGAGACCACAGAGTGGCAAGGTGACATAGTGTTGAGGTGGCAGCAGCATCAGGAGACCACAGAGTGACTCGGTGACAGAGTGAAGAGGTAGGTGACAATACCAGTAACAGCTGAAGATGGTGGGTGAAAGAAGGAGCACTTGGCATCAGATGTGTGGCATCAGGCCTGTAGCAGCATCAGAATAGTAGCCGACGCAGGTAGCCAGAAGAAACTGGTCTCTTTTGTCAAAGTGTTGGTGTGGCACCATGGATGATCTAGTCTGATGCATCAGGCATTGGTGGATAGAAATCCTGACTAATCCACGCCTGATTCATCCTTCACAAAGGTCAGTCTCTCCACATTTTGGGTGGACATGCGAGTTCTTCTTGGGGTAACTATGGCCCCCAACGCACTAAACACCCGCTCTGAAGCAACACTACTGGCCGGGCAGGACAGCTTTTCCAGGGCGAACTTGGTCAGTTGCGGCCACAAATCCAGTTTGGCTGCCCAGTAGTCCAGCGGAACTTCAATGATGGCTGGCCAGGGTGCACTCCAAGTATGCCACCACCTGCTGGTTCAAGTTCTGCTCCAGGTCTTGATGCTGCTGCTGGTGAGTAGTTTCTTCACTAGGTGGGTGAAGAAAGCTGCTCATCAGCGACTCTAGACTCTAGGCTGCTGCTGATGGAGATGGTACTGATCCTGCCACCCCACCCCTCCCCAGCAGCCATGGCAATGGAACGTGAGCACAGAGCACAGAGCACCTGGTCAGACCTGCCAGAGGATGGATGAAGGCGCAGATAGACAGCGGCCAACTGACTACATAGGGTGTCTCTATAGTAGTTCAGTTTGTCCTCCCTCTCAGCGGGTGTAAAAAAGGCCCCCATTTTGGAACGGTAGTGAGGGTCTAACAAGGTGGAGAGCCAGAAGTAATCCGTCTGCCGAATGGTGACAATTGGGCTGTCACCTACCCAAGCAAGTGAGCATGCATCAGGCCATTTGTGCAAGTGACTGGGAGGGAATCTTTGCCTCCATCTCCACTGCATACTGCCACGGTGTGTCTAGGTCCTCTGCCTTGTCATCCTCATCGACCAGTAGCTCCTCTGGCTTCTCCTGCTCCTCCTCTCCTGTCACCTGTGTAGAAAAACCACCCATTTTGCTACACATTGCTTGTGGTCCAATGTCCTCCTCCTCATCCTCCAGTTTAGCCCCCACAGGGCTCATGTGGCTATGAGATGTAGGCGCCGCGTCTCCAGTCTCCTGACCAGCCAGATTTACCAGAATCTGTTCCAGTACATGACACAGTGGAGTGAAGTTCATCCCGTCTTGGCGACTGACAAATAACATGGCCTCCCCAAAGGGCCTGAGCAAACGGCAGGTGTCACACATGAGCTGCCACTGGCTGACATCGAAGTTACACAGGGGAGTACTCCTGTCCACTTGGATCATCAGGAAATTGTTTATGGCCGTTCTCTGTTCCTACAGTCGGTCCAACATATGGAGGGTGGAATTCCAATGGGTGGAAATGTCGCATATCAGCCTATGTTTGGGGATGCCGTTCTGCTGCTGCAGCTCAAGGAGGATGTGCTTTGCGGTGTATGAGTAGCTGAAGTGGAGGCAAAATTTCCTGGCCATTTTTAGGATGTCTTGCAGATAGGAACCGCTTGACAACCAGATTGAACACGTCTGCCATGCAGGGCGCATGGCTCAGCCCTCCTTGACGCAGCGCCGACACCATGTTCTTCCTGTTGTCGGTCACCATGGTTCCAATTTTAATTTGTCGAGGAGAAGGCCAGGATTCGATTTCTTGCTGAAGGACATGGAGGAGTTCCTCCACTGGTTTTCCCAGGCAAACGAGTTGCAAAACAGCGTGACACCACTGTGCCCTGCACATGTAGTATGCTGGAGGGGCACTGTAAATTTTCCCTGCAGTGGAGGCTGAGTACATGGTGAAGGATGAGGAGGCAGAGGCGGATATTGTCGCAGGACCAACGGCATGAGAACGTGGAGGCGGAAGCAGAGTCACCTGGCCAAGTTGCTGGTGTGGCTGTGCTTAAACCACATTCACCCAGTGGACCGTAAAGGACATGTAGTGTCCCTGACCATAGTTACAGCTCCACACGTTGGCACTGCCATGCACTTTGCCACACACACAGACAAGCTCAAGGACTGGCCCACCTTCTGTTCTACGTGTGTGCAGGGCTGGTACTGCATTTTTGCCAAAGAAATGATGGCTTGGGACTTTTTACCTTGGCTCGGCAGGCACAAGCAATCAGTTCTCTGAAAAGTTCAGAGTCCACCACTTGGAAAGGGTGGGACTGCAGCAACAGCAATTAGGACAGGAGCACATTCAGCTTCTGCACCGTTATATGAGTGCACGTATACTGTTGTCTCTTGGCAATCGCTTCGGTGATCGATTGCTGACAGAATGACTGATGGAGAGTAGGAGGAAGAGGAGCAGGAGCATCAGAAGGACAGACAGCTCCCTTCGGCTGAGATGGTGGAGCCTTGACTGCTTGAAACTGCTTCACCTTCTGCCCACAGAATCTACATATGGCCATGTTCACCTCCTCCGGCAGCTTAACAAAAAACTACCACACCGCCGAGTAGGTGATTTTACCCCCAACACTACGCACTGACTGACTGCTACCGCCATTGCCTCCGTGAGCATGTGCACCATTACTTCCCGGGCAGGCAGGCTCCTGCGAAGCAGGTGTTCTACCCCAGGCATGTTTGGCTCCCGACCTCCCACTGCTGCTACACTGCTGACTCCTGGCCACGCTAGCGACTTGCTGGCTCCGCTGTTGCTTCACCTGCAAGCTGCCATCCTCTTCTCCCGATGATGAAGCCACTTTGCCACCCGGCTTCCAAGTGCGATCAACTACATCATCATCATTGATTACTGTCTGCACATCACTGATATCCTCCTCAACGGTCTCTGGGTCAAGGAGCCTCACCGCTCACAACACCAGCTCCCACGCCACTCTTCTCATCACTACTTGCCCGCCTAGCGGAAGAAGCGGTGGATGTCTCCTCCACATATGGGCTGGCCAGTAGCTGCTGACTGTCCTCTAGTAGTTAGTCCTCACTGTATAGTGGAGCTGAGCCCACAGCATACAATACTTCTCTGGCTGAGGGAAGGTAAAAGGACAGAGGCAGGTTGAGGACAGGTGAGGGCACAGGGCCTGCTCCCGGGCCATGCCAACTAAGGGTTGTGTTTGACTGTAGCTGGCCAGCTAATACCTGTCCTAGGTTGCTAATATAGCTCATATATTTACACAGCTAAACCTGCCAATAACCTTAATACAGTTCCTATGTTTGTGTGTTAAAGACAAAAGCAGAGTTATTTACAGTGACTTCATGTTTGGATGTCATGTAATAGTTATATTTTGTGTCCACAGAGGCAGAAAAAGATAATGTGCCTTTAAGATTAATTATATAATGTAAGGTAAGCTCAATGACACAACAGAAAGCATAAAGTTAAACTGTTGTTGCTGGGCAGGAGGCTTGACCAATCCTAGCTAGCCTCACACAGCCCAGGAGTTTTAACCAATTACAGCCAGCCTCACAGCTTGTGTGGAAAATTCCCAAAGCAGAAGCTGTTGGAATCATTATTCAATACAAGAAGAGAGGAGACAGGAAGGTTGAAAGTGGTGGGGTCCAACCCAATGCAACCTACTCCAATAACCCAAAATGAGCGCCAATGCACCTTAGGTAGTTAGCTTCTAGGTTTGGGGTTTGTGGTATTATACCTCAGTCTGTAGGAACACCTTGTGGGAGGAATAAAACCCTTGCTCATGCCCAAGGGATATTTGCCTGTAGGTGAGGAAAGCAAGCGGTTGGGTGTCACTTAAAAGTTAGAGTACCATAAAAACTAGCATAAATGGTATAAAATTCAGTAAAAGATAAATGTATAAAATATATACATATATTATGATGAGCATGTACTCACTTCATGAGGGGGGTGGTTTATCTGCATAAGCCTAGTACCCCCCCCCCCTCCCCCAGCCTGAATCGCCTCTAGGATGTTTAAGGATGAAGGCAGCCAATCACTCAGGGCTTCTGTTCAACTTTCTTTATTATAGTCAAATCCGGCTCAGAGCCCTTCCAAAACTGTGGAAATTGAGGTATTTATCGCCAGTGGGGCTGGGGTTAACCTAATTGATGGACAGTTTGTGCGTATTCATGGGTTGACTACTAGTGCTATAGAGAAAAGCATTTCTGTCTTTGCAATTAATTCTGCACCTCTTACCCAAAAATGCCTGTCTTAGGTGGTAAATGACATTAATTTAAGAGTGGGTGATTTCCATCAGAAATCTATCTCATGTTATGTGTTGGAGGCTCTGCCTGCTCCGATGGTTTTGGGCTTACCATGGTTAAGCAAACATAACCCTACCATTGATTGGAAAGCGAGACAGATTCTTGATTGGAGTAATTTTTGCATGGACAACTGTCTTAATGTGTCTTTCTCTGTGGTCACCACTAAAACTGTACTGTTGTTCATTTCCAAATTTTCTGATGTGTTTTCTGAGAGTGGTAACCAGGAGTTACCCCCGCATCGGGAGTATGATTGTGCCGTCAATCTTATTCCTGGAGCTAAACTGCCGAAATCTCAGTTGTATAATCTTTCAGAGCCCGAAAGAAAGGCTATGCGAGAGTATATCACCAAGAGCTTAGCGAATGGTCACATCAGACCATCCAAATCCCCAGTGACTGCTGGGTTTTTCTTTGTAAAAAAAAGATGGTACCCTTAGCCCATGTCTGGACTTCCATGAGCTCAACCGTATTACCGCCCGTGATCCTTACCCCCTTCCTTTGATTCTGGATTTCTTTAACCAAATTGTCGGTGCAAAGGTGTTCTCTAAATTGGATCTGAGGGGGGCATATAATTTGGTAAGGATTAAAGAGGGGGACGAATGGAAGATGGCCTTTAATACCCTTGAGGGTCATTTTGAGAATCTGGTCATGCCTTTTGGGTTAACCAATGCTCCAGCGGTTTTTCAACACTTTGTCAGTGACATCGTTGATCATCTGGTGGGGAGATTTGTTGTTGTATATCTGGATGACATACTAATTTATTCTCCAGACATGGAGACTCATCAGGATCATGTGAGACAGGTGTTACAGATCCTAAGAGAAAATAAATTGTATGCGAAGATGGAAAAATTTGTTTTTGCTGTTCAGAAAGTGCAATTCCTGGGTTACCTGCTCTCATCCTCAGGTTTTCGTATGGATCCTGAGAAAGTCCATGCAGTGTTGGACTGGGATTGACCCGAAAATCTGAAAGCGCTTATACGGTTTTTGGGATTCACCAACTACTACCGTAAACTCCTCTTGAACTATTCAACTGTGGTTAAACCTTTAACAGACCTGACTAGTGTTGATTGGGTTAATGACCACTTCCCTTTTCTCAGCTCTTGCTCTGTGGTCATCACTTTGACCCTTTATAGTCTGGCCCCACCCTTCTGACGATGCGATAGATAGCTTTCATTTGGGTTTGGCTGAGCTGGTGTGAGGTCATCCCTGGTGTTCCTGCTCGTCCATCTCTACATAAGTTAAGTGTTGCGTTTGTTTGTGTTTGTTATATTCCCTATTGTTTGTATCTGTGCCTGAGACAGACCTCCCTTTGTCCATCTGGTCTTAACCTTATTCCAGGGCCTTATAGGGAATAAAGGGCCTAGGTATCCTGCATATGAATATTCCTACCTTAATGGTCTATTTATATTGATAGGTAGTTAGGGCCCGGATTAGGGTTGTTTAGGAGGTGTTCTGTTCCTTCCCTAGTTTCCAGGCACAGTTACTGTTCCCCTTAGCTCCTGTGTTCAGTGTGGACATGTTCCCCCCCACACTGATCTTGACAGTCACTCTGGCACTCTGTGGTCTCCTCATGCTGCAGCCACTTCACCCCTCTGCCACTGGGCCACTCTGTGGTCTCCTCATGCTGCAGCCACATCAGCACTCTGTCACTGGGTAACTCTGTGGTCTCCTCATGCTGCTGCCACCTCACCAGTTGGTCACTGGGTTAAGAATAAGAACTCTGTTTGAAACGCATCAATGTTGCTACACTAGTGGGTGCATGTCCTGTACATTATTTTCTACTGCCTGAATAAAGACAAAGATTTTGGCTACCAAGAAAACGTTAGTGCTGGAACTTTGTTTTATCATTAATGCTGCATGGGCTCACCGGCCTGTTCCATGCACGCAGGTGATCCAGATGATTAAGTTGGACTTTTCTCTGTGCATGGTCACTGGGCAACTCTGTGGTCTCCTCATATTGCTGCTACCTCACCACTCTGTCACTGGGCCACTCTGTTGTCTCTTTATGCTGCTGCCACCTTACCACTCTGTGGTATCCTCATGCTGCTGCCACATTAACACTCTGTGGTCTCCTCATGCTGCTGCCACCTCACCACTCTGTCACTGGGCCACTGTGTGGTGTCCTCATGCTGCTGCCACCTCACCACACTGTAACTTATCCACTCTGTGGTCTCCTCATGCTGCTGCCACATCAACACTCTGTCACTGGGCCACTCTGTGGTCTCGTCATGCTGCTGCCACCTTACCACTCTGTGGTCTCCTCATGCTGCTGCCACATGAAAACTCTATCACTGGGCCACTCTATGGTTTCCTAATGCTGCTGCCAACTTAACACTCTGTCACTGGGCCAGTGTGTGGACTTCTTATGCTGTTCCCACCCTCCCCACTCCATAACAGGGCCTTTATTTTGCCTTTTTTTTTTGCCTGATTGACATCACCATATATTTGACCCTTATTCTGATCTGTCAGGAGGAAGGAAAAATGAGACACACATCGTATCCTGTCTATGTAGCAGCTGTAAGGCCTGTATGACATGGTCCCTATTGTGCATCAGAATTGTCTTATGACTAGGTATCCAAAAGCAGGAGTCTGTACAAAACACAGAAGACATGCACGTATTCCATTCACGTGTCATCTCTGTTTTGGATCCACCCCTGTTTTTTTTTTTGGGCCTTAGCAATACTGATGGATTACTGACCAAATGCTGACCGAGTGAAGGCAGATGGTCAACAGACAGGATAAATTTTTTGGTAGTTATTGCTCTGATGGATCAGAGGAAGGGCAAAATAATCAGTGATGTCAACACAAACTTACTGACACCCTCTCCACTCTGTCAGGGGAAACTACTTGTATCAGCATTTAATAGAACAGGTTCTATAGAAATCTATGTGTAATCAGCCTTTCATGCTATAGTAGGATCTTGGGCCTCTGCACGGTTCTTTATACCTAGTGCTAACATTGACCTGTAAGGCTGAGTTTACACTTGGGATGAGTATAGTTCGGGTTCGTACTGAATTTTGGGGTGTCCGTGACACGGACCCGAACCCGGACATTTTCGTAAAAGTCCGGGTTCGGGTTCGGTGTTCGCCGCTTTCTTGGCGCTTTTTGAAAGGCTGCAAAGCAGCCAATCAACAAGCGTCATACTACTTGCCCCAAGAGGCCATCACAGCCATGCCTACTATTGGCATGGCTGTGATTGGCCAGAGCACCATGTGACCCAGCCTCTATTTAAGCTGGAGTCACATAGCGCCGCCCGTCACTCTGCTCTGATCAGCATAGGGAGAGGTTGCGGCTGCGACAGTAGGGCGAGATTAGGCAGATTAACTCCTCCAAAGGACTTGATTAATTGATCGATCTGCAGCTGTGGATCATTGAGCTGCTGATACTCAATTGCTCACAGTTTTTAGGCTGCCCAGACCGTTTGTCAGTCAATTTTTTCTGAGGTGATCGTCGCCATTTTGTGTCTTGTGGTGCGCCAGCACAAGCTGCGACCAAGTGCATTTAACCCTCAATGGTGTGGTTGTTTTTTGGCTAAAGCCTACATCAGGGTAAAGCTGTCACACCAAGTGCATTTAACCAGCAATAGTCTGTTTATTTTTTGGCCATATACTACATCAGGGGCAAGCTGCGCCTGCCACCAAGTGCATTTAACCCTCAATGGTGTGGTTGTTTTTTGGCTAAAGCCTACATCAGGGTGAAGCTGTCACACCAAGTGCATTTAACCAGCAATAGTCTGTTTATTTTTTGGCCATATACTACATCAGGGGCAAGCTGCGCCTGTCACCAAGTGCATTTAACCCTCAGTAGTGTGGTTGGTCAAGCTGTCACACCAAGTGCATTTAACCATCAATAGTGTGGTTATTTTTTGGCCATATCCCAGTCTATTTCTGTCAGTAAACGTATACCTGTCACCCAGCGCCTAAATACTAGGCCTCAAGTTTATATCCAGCTAAATCTGTAGTTACTGGTGTGGCTGGTTATTTAGTGTCCGTCAAAGCACATTTTTTGTTCTGGGTTGAAATACAATTCCCAATTTAGCAATTTCATAATTTAGTGGTTTCTGCTGTATCAGAGCTATTTGAAATCTACCCCTAAAAGGGTATATCATATTCAAGGTGCACATAGGGTCATTCAGAATAACTTCACACACACGCTACTGTGCATTTCCAAGTCTAATTCTGTCAGTAAACCTATACCTGTCACCCAGCGCCTAAATACTAGGCCTCAAATGCTAAATCTGTCGTTACTGCTGTACTGTTGTGGCTGGGCAAGTTATTTAGTGTCCGTCAAAGCACAGTTTTTGTTCTGGGTTGAAATACAATTCCCAATTTAGCAATTTCATAATTTAGTGGTTTCTGCTGTATCAGAGCTATTTGAAATCTATCCCTAAAAGGGTATATCATATTCAAGGTGCAGATAGGGTCATTCAGAATAACTTCACACACCCGCTACTGTGCATTTCCAAGTCTAATTCTGTCAATAAAACCTATACCTGTCACCCAGCGCCTAAATACTAGGCCTCAAATTTATATCCTGCTAAATCTGTCGTTACTGCTGTACTGTTGTGGTTGGGCAAGTTATTTAGTGTCCGTCCAAGCACAGTTTTTGTTCTGGGTTGAAATACAATTCCCAATTTAGCAATTTCATAATTTAGTGGTTTCTGCTGCATCGGAGCTATTTGAAATCTATCCCTAAAAGGGTATATAATATTCAAGGTGCACATAGGGTCATTCTGAATAACTTCACACACACTCTACAGTGCATTTCCAAGTCTAATTCTGTCAGTAAACGTATACCTGTCACCCAGCGCCTAAATACTAGGCCTCAAATTTATATCCTGCTAAATCTGTTGTTACTGCTGTACTGTTGTGGCTGGGCAAGTTATTTAGTGTCCGTCAAAGCACAGTTTTTGTTCTGGGTTGAAATACAATTCCCAATTTAGCAATTTCATAATTTAGTGGCTTCTGCTGTATCAGAGCTATTTGAAATCTATCCCTAAAAGGGTATATAATATTCAAGGTGCAGATAGGTGTCATGGAACCATGAACCAGACGTACAACAAGAGATAAGTGGAAAATAAGAAGGTTTTATTGAAGAGCAAGCCGTAGCAAAGTCCGAACGGATGGCTAAACCGAAGCAGGGTCTTGCGGAGACAGAGGTCAGGAACCAGAAGGGTAGTCAGACGAAGCCAGGAACAGGAACCAACGGGGTAGTCAGACGAAGCCGGAATCAGGAACCAACGGGGTAGTCAGACGAAGCCGGAATCAGGAACCAACGGGGTAGTCAGACGAGGCCAGGATCAGGAACCAGAAGCAGCAGCAGTCTTGGAAGCATGTGAACACAGGAGGACCAAGCAAGGAACTGAAGCCACAGACCTCCTATATATATGAGCTAGGCATCCAGCTCCTCCCAGTGGGAAGGAGGAGCCGCAGGGTGGGAGGCTACAAGAAAACCCAGAAACCAAGATGGCCGCCAGCACATGTCAAACGAAGGGAACAGCAAGGAGGTAAGACCATGACAGTACCTCCCCCTCAAGGGCCCCTCCTCCGCGGAGTAAGGAACGGTTTCTGAGGGAAGCGTGCGTGGAAGGCTCGGAGCAAGACAGGAGCATGGACATCTGCGGAGGGAACCCAGGAACGCTCCTCTGGACCATAACCACGCCAATGGACCAAAAACTGCACCCGGCCGCGGACCAGGCGTGAGTCCAGGATATTGCTCACCTCATACTCCTCACGATTGCCCACTTGGACCGGACGAGGCCGAGGAATCGAGGAAGTGAAACGATTACACACCAGTGGCTTCAACAGGGAGACATGAAACACGTTGGAGATCCGCATGCCAGGAGGAAGCGCAAGGGCATAGGCTACCGGGTTTACCCTGCGAAGCACTCGGAAGGGACCAACAAAGCGAGGCGCCAGCTTGGGAGTGGGCACTCGAAGGTTGAGGTTGCGGGTGGACAACCATACGCGGTCTCCGACCTGGTAGGAAGGAGCGGGCGCTCGTCTGCGATCAGCCTGGAGTTTCTGGCGCTGCGCAGAGACCTCAAGGGACCTCTGGATCTGTACCCAAGAAGCACGTAGGACGGAAAGGTGATCCTCCACAGCCGGAATATCCTGGGGAGAGAATACCTCCGGTAACACGGCAGGTTGGAACCCATAATTGGCCATGAAGGGAGACGTCCCAGAGGAAGAGTTCACCGCCGTGTTCCTGGCAAACTCAGCCCAAGGCAGGAGGTCAACCCAATTGTCTTGGTGATCGGAGACATAGCAACGAAGGAATTGCTCCAAGGCCTGATTGGATCGTTCTGCGGCCCCATTGGACTGAGGGTGGTAGGCCGAGGAGAAAGAGAGATGAATCCCCAACTGGGAGCAAAAGGCGCGCCAGAACCTGGACACAAACTGACTCCCCCGATCCGACACAATCTCCTTGGGCAAACCGTGCAACCGGAAGACCTCCCTGGCAAAAATCGAGGCCAACTCTTGTGCAGAGGGTAACTTCTTGAGAGGAACACAGTGGCACATTTTGGAAAACCGATCCACAATCATGAGAATGACCGTATGGCCTCGGGATGCAGGGAGGTCCACAATGAAATCCATCCCCAGGTGTGACCATGGACGCTCCCCGGTGGCTATGGGTTGCAAAAGGCCCAACGGAAGGTGCCGAGGGGACTTACTCTGGGCACAAACGGAGCATGCCGCTACATATGCGGCGATGTCGGAACGTAGAGAAGGCCACCAGAACAGACGTGAAACCGCCCAGGACAGCTGATTCTTTCCAGGGTGCCCCGCGGCCTTGGAGTTATGGTAGGTTCGCAACAACCGAGTGCGCAACTCCTCAGGCACAAAACATCTGCCGTTGGGTCTCCCAGAGGGAGCACCAGATTGAGCCGCCAAAATCTGCTCACCCAGAGGAGAAGTCAGGCTGGTGCGAATAGCGGCCAGGATCTGATTCGGGGGTATGACCGTAGTCGGAATCGACTCCTCCCCGGACAGCTCGGAGTACTGCCGTGATAAGGCATCCGCTCTGATGTTCTTGGAGCCGGGTAGGTAGGAGACCACGTAATTAAAACGTGACAAGAACAGAGCCCATCTGGCCTGACGTGGTGTCAATCTCTTGGCCTCAGAGAGGTAGGTCAGATTCTTGTGGTCCGTCAGGATGAGAACCGGAACCACCGAGCCCTCGAGCAAGTGCCTCCATTCTTTAAGGGCCTGCACGATGGCCAATAACTCCCTGTCACCAATCTGATAGTTGCACTCCGCGGAAGACAGTTTCCGGGAGTAAAACCCACAAGGAAGCAGAGGACCCTCTGGTGTTCTACGCTGAGACAGGAGGGCGCCTACTCCCGTCTCAGACGCGTCCACCTCGAGGACAAAAGGCAACCCAGGGTTGGGATGCGACAGAATCGGAGCCGACACAAAGGCGGACTTTAGAGCCTCAAAAGCTCGGATGGCCTCGAGCGGCCAGACCTGAGGATTACTGCCCTTCCTGGTCAGATCCGTGAGAGGCTTGGCTAGCATGGAAAAGTCCCTGATGAACTTCCGATAATAATTGGCGAAGCCCAAAAAGCGCTGCAGGGCACGAAGCCCACTGGGCTGGGGCCACTGTAAGACAGCCGAAACCTTCTCAGGATCCATGGAGAACCCCTCAGCGGAAATGATGTAACCTAAGAAGGTTACCTGGGATCGGTGAAATTCGCATTTCTCAAGCTTACCGAACAGCTTGTTCTCTCGTAAGCGTTGCAACACTCGTCTGACATCCAGAATGTGGGCCTCCATGGATGCAGAATATACCAAGATGTCATCCAAATAGACCACCACACACTGCTGCAACAGGTCACGGAAAACATCGTTGATGAATTCCTGGAAGACTGCGGGCGCATTGCACAACCCAAAGGGCATAACCAAGGATTCATAATGACCGGTCCTGGTGTTAAACGCGGTCTTCCACTCATCGCCCGCCTTGATCCTTACCAGGTTATATGCCGCCCTCAGGTCGAGTTTGGTAAAGACCGTGGCCCCTTTGAGGCGATCGAACAGCTCGGAAATCAAGGGTATCGGGTAAGCGTTCTTGATCGTGATGCGATTGAGACCCCTGTAATCGATGCAAGGCCTCAACTCGCCGCCCTTCTTTTTCACAAAGAAAAATCCAGCCCCTGCCGGGGACGAGGATTTGCGAATGTGTCCGCGTGAAAGCGCCTCCCTCACGTACTCCTCCATGGCCTCATTCTCCGCTACCGACAGTGGATAGACTTTGCCACGAGGAGGAACGGCACCAGGATTGTAACTCTATGGCACAATCGTATGGGCGGTGCGGAGGTAGGGCAACCGCGCGCACCTTATCGAATACATCCCGGTACTCTTCGTATTCAGGAGGCAACAGAGAGTCCGAGGAAGTACACAGCAACTTGACAGGCCCATGGATGCAACTAGCCCCACACTGCGGTGACCACGAGAGGATCTCGACCGATCTCCAATCGAAAGTCGGATTATGCTTCTGGAGCCAGGGGTACCCCAAGACCACCGAGTAGTGTGGAGACGAAATAACCTGGAGACAGACCGACTCTCTGTGAACGGCACCAATGGCCTATCCCCACTGGAAGGGTCTCATGAGTCACGTGTGGCGGCAGAAGGGGTCTGCCGTCTATCGCCTCAAGAGCCAGTGGGGAACCTCGAGGCTGCAGAGGAATGGAATTGGCGGCAACGAACACTCTATCAATGAACAAACCACCAGCACCAGAGTCCACCAACGCCTGGGTCGTCACCGAGCCCCCGACCCAGGAGAGGACAACCGTGATCAGTGGTTTGTCAACACGGGAAACCGGGGACGAGGAGACTCCACCCAAGATCTGCCCCCGACAGGACCTCAGGTGCGAGCGTTCTCCCGGACGGTTCGGACATGCCAACCGAAAATGCCCACCGAGACCACAGTACATGCATCGGCCCTCGCGTCTCCGGAGTACCCTCTCCCCCTCAGACAGGCGAGCAAACCCCCGCTGCATGGGTTCACCCCCAGACAAGTCATCCCCAGGAGGCGTGGGAGGAGAGGGAGGCACGGGTGGGACAGCAAACGTAGGCGCCAATCTGTTAGGAGACCTCCGCAGGCTCTCCTTAAAGGAAGGTCTCTCCCTGAGTCTGGTGTCAATCAAAATCAGGAAAGAAATAAGAGACTCGAGCTCCACTGGTAGGTCCTTAGCTGCAACCTCATCCTTCAAGGCATCCGAGAGACCATGAGAGAAAGCAGCGACCAGAGCCTCATTATTCCAGCCCACCTCTGCTGCCAGGGTACGAAACTCAATGGCGTATTCAGCTACGGATCGTGAACCCTGTCTGATGGACATAAGGAGCTTCGCAGCAGAGGCAGCACGAGCCGGCACATCGAATACCTTCCGAAGAGAAGCAACAAAACCGGAAAACTCGGCAACCACCGGATTGTTGTTCTCCCATAAAGGGCTGGCCCAGGCCAAGGCCTTGTCCGAGAGCAGCGAGATCAAGAAGCCCACCCTTGATCTCTCAGTAGGAAAGGCATGTGGCAGCAACTCGAAGTAAATGCCCACCTGGTTAAGGAAACCTCGGCACTGAGTTGGCTCTCCCCCAAAGCGCTGTGGAAGGGGGGCAGAACCGGTCATACCCTGAAACACCACAGGCGCAGCAACAGGTGTCAGGGTAGACTCTGGCGCAACAACCGGAGCGGCAGTAGGAGCGGGCCCAGGAGCGACAACCGACCCATCGGCAACGGAAGCTAAATGAGCCGTGCGTTCAAGCAGGGTTTGCAACGCCACAGCGAACCGACCCAACAGGTGATCCTGCTGATCAAGTCTGGCAACCAGCGTAGGTAGCGAGGGTGGCCCTGTACCGTCAGAATTCATGGCTTGGTCCTAATGTCATGGAACCATGAACCAGACGTACAACAAGAGATAAGTGGAAAATAAGAAGGTTTTATTGAAGAGCAAGCCGTAAGCAAAGTCCGAACGGATGGCTAAACCGAAGCAGGGTCTTGCGGAGACAGAGGTCAGGAACCAGAAGGGTAGTCAGACGAAGCCAGGAACAGGAACCAACGGGGTAGTCAGACGAAGCCGGAATCAGGAACCAACGGGGTAGTCAGACGAAGCCGGAATCAGGAACCAACGGGGTAGTCAGACGAGGCCAGGATCAGGAACCAGAAGCAGCAGCAGTCTTGGAAGCATGTGAACACAGGAGGACCAAGCAAGGAACTGAAGCCACAGACCTCCTATATATATGAGCTAGGCATCCAGCTCCTCCCAGTGGGAAGGAGGAGCCGCAGGGTGGGAGGCTACAAGAAAACCCAGAAACCAAGATGGCCGCCAGCACATGTCAAACGAAGGGAACAGCAAGGAGGTAAGACCATGACAATAGGGTCATTCAGAATAACTTCACACACCCGCTACTGTGCATTTCCAAGTCTAATTCTGTCAGTAAACCTAAACCTGTCACCCAGCGCCTAAATACTAGGCCTCAAATTTATATCCAGCTAAATCTCTCGTTACCGCTGTCCTGTTGTGGCTGGGCAAGTTATTTAGTGTCCGTCAAAGCACATTTTTTGTTCTGGGTTGAAATACAATTCCCAATTTAGCAATTTCATAATTTAGTGGTTTCTGCTGTATCAGAGCTATTTGAAATCTATCCCTAAAAGGGTATATCATATTCAAGGTGCACATAGGGTCATTCAGAATAACTTCACACACCCGCTACAGTGCATTTCCAAGTCTAATTCTGTCAGTAAACCTATACCTGTCACCCAGCGCCTAAATACTAGGCCTCAAATTTATATCCTGCTAAATCTGTCGTTACTGCTGTACTGTTGTGGCTGGGCAAGTTATTTAGTGTCCGTCAAAGCACAGTTTTTGTTCTGGGTTGAAATACAATTCCCAATTTAGCAATTTCATAATTTAGTGGTTTCTGCTGTATCAGAGCTATTTGAAATCTATCCCTAAAAGGGTATATCATATTCAAGGTGCACATAGGGTCATTCAGAATAACTTCACACACACGCTACTGTGCATTTCCAAGTCTAATTCCGTCAGTAAACCCATACCTGTCACCCAGCGCCTAAATACTAGGCCTCAAATTTATATCCTGCTAAATCTGTCGTTACTGCTGTACTGTTGTGGCTGGGAAAGTTATTTAGTGTCCGTCAAAGCACAGTTTTTGTTCTGGGTTGAAATACAATTCCCAATTTAGCAATTTCATAATTTAGTGGTTTCTGCTAAATCAGAGCTATTTGAAATCTATCCCTAAAAGGGTATATAATATTCAAGGTGCACATAGGGTCATTCTGAATAACTTCACACACACGCTACAGTGCATTTCCAAGTCTAATTCTGTCAGTAAACGTATACCTGTCACCCAGCGCCTAAATACTAGGCCTCAAATTTATATTCAGCTGAATTTGAATACAATACATTGGGCCAAATAATATTTTTGTTGTTGTGGTGAACGATAACAATGAGGAAAACATCTAGTAAGGGACGCGGACGTGGACATGGTCGTGGTGGTGTTAGTGGACCCTCTGGTGCTGGGAGAGGACGTGGCCGTTCTGCCACATCCACACGTCCTAGTGTACCAACTACCTCAGGTCCCAGTAGCCGCCAGAATTTACAGCGATATATGGTGGGGCCCAATGCCGTTCTAAGGATGGTAAGGCCTGAGCAGGTACAGGCATTAGTCAATTGGGTGGCCGACAGTGGATCCAGCACGTTCACATTATCTCCCACCCAGTCTTCTGCAGAAAGCGCACAGATGGCGTCCTGAAAACCAACCCCATCAGTCTGTCACATCACCCCCATGCACATCAGGGAAACTGTCTGAGCCTCAAGTTATGCAGCAGTCTCTTATGCTGTTTGAAGACTCCTGCTGGCAGGGTTTCCCAAGGGCATCCACCTAGCCCTTCCCCAGCGGTGGAAGACATAGAATGCACTGACGCACAACCACTTATGTTTCCTGATGATGAGGACATGGGAATACCACCTCAGCAATGTCTCTGATGATGACGAAACACAGGTGCCAACTGCTGCGTCTTTCTGCACTGTGCAGATGAACAGGAGGTCAGGGATCAAGACTGGGTGGAAGACGATGCAGGGGACGATGAGGTCCTAGACCCCACATGGAATGAAGGTCGTGCCACTGACTTTCAGAGTTCGGAGGAAGAGGCAGTGGTGAGACCGAGCCAACAGCGTAGCAAAAGAGGGAGCAGTGGGCAAAAGCAGAACACCCGCCGCCAAGAGACTCCGCCTGCTACTGACCGCCGACATCTGGGACCGAGCACCCCAAAGGCAGCTTCAAGGAGTTCCCTGGCATGGCACTTCTTCAAACAATGTGCTGACGACAAGACCCGAGTGGTTTGCACGCTGTGCCATCAGAGCCTGAAGCGAGGCATTAACGTTCTGAACCTTAGCACAACCTGCATGACCAGGCACCTGCATGCAAAGCATGAACTGCAGTGGAGTAAACACCTTAAAAACAAGGAAGTCACTCAGGCTCCCCCTGCTACCTCTTCTGAAGCTGCCGCCTCGGCTGCCGCCTCGGCCTCTTCCTCCGCCTCTGGAGGAACGTTGGCACCTGCCGCCCAGCAAACAGGGGATGTACCACCAACACCACCACCACCTCCGTCACCAAGCATCTCAACCATGTCACACGGCACCGTTCAGCTCTCCATCTCACAAACATTTGAGATAAAGCGTAAATTCCCACCTAGCCACCCTCGATGCCTGGCCCTGAATGCCAGCATTTCTAAACTACTGGCCTATGAAATGCTGTCATTTAGGCTGGTGGACACAGACAGCTTCAAACAGCTCATGTCGCTTGCTGTCCCACAGTATGTTGTTCCCAGCCGCCACTACTTCTCCAAGAGAGCCGTGCCTTCCCTGCACAACCAAGTATCCGATAAAATCAAGTGTGCACTGCGCAACGCCATCTGTAGCAAGGTCCACCTAACCACAGATACGTGGACCAGTAAGCACGGCCAGGGACACTATATCTCCCTAACTGCACACTGGGTAAATGTAGTGGCAGCTGGGCCCCAGGCGGAGAGATGTTTGGCGCACGTCCTTCCGCCGCCAAGGATCGCAGGGCAACATTCTATGCCTCCTGTTGCCACCTCCTCCTTCTCGGCTTCCTCCTCCTCTTCTTCCACCTGCTCATCCAGTCAGCCACACACCTTCACCACCAACTTCAGCACAGCCCGGGGTAAACGTCAGCAGGCCATTCTGAAACTCATATGTTTGGGGGACAGGCCCCACACCGCACAGGAGTTGTGGCGTGGTATAGAACAACAGACCGACGAGTGGTTGCTGTCGGTGAGCCTCAAGCCCGGCCTGGTGGTGTGCGATAATGGGCGAAATCTCGTTGCAGCTCTGGGACTAGCCGGTTTGACGCACATCCCTTGCTTGGCGCATGTGCTGAATTTGGTGGTGCAGAAGTTCATTCACAACTACCCCGACATGTCAGAGCTGCTGCATAAAGTGCGGGCCGTCTGTTCGCGCTTCCGGCGTTCACATCCTGCCGCTGCTCGCCTGTCTGCGCTACAGCGTAACTTCGGCCTTCACGCTCACCGCCTCATATGCGACGTGCCCACCAGGTGGAACTCCACCTTGCACATGCTGGACAGACTGTGCGAGCAGCAGCAGGCCATAGTGGAGTTTCAGCTGTAGCACGCACGGGTCAGTCGCACTGCGGAACAGCACCATTTCACCACCAATGACTGGGCATCCATGCGAGACCTGTGTGCCCTGTTGCGCTGTTTCGAGTACTCCACCAACATGGCCAGTGGCGATGACGCCGTTATCAGCGTTACAATACCACTTCTATGTCTCCTTGAGAAAACACTTAGGGCGATGATGGAAGAGGAGGTGGCCCAGGAGGAGGAGGAAGAGGGGTCATTTTTAGCACTTTCAGGCCAGTCTCTTCGAAGTGACTCAGAGGGAGGTTTTTTGCAACAGCAGAGGCCAGGTACAAATGTGGCCAGCCAGGGCCCACTACTGGAGGACGAGGAGGACGAGGATGAGGAGGAAGTGGAGGAGGATGAGGATGAAGCATGGTCACAGCGGGGTGGCACCCAATGCATCTCGGGCCCATCACTGGTGCGTGGCTGGGGGGAAAGGCAGGACGATGACGATACGCTTCCCACAGAGGACAGCTTGTCCTTACCCCTGGGCAGCCTGGCACACATGAGCGACTACATGCTGCAGTGCCTGCGCAACGACAGCAGAGTTGCCCACATTTTAACGTGTGCGGACTACTGGGTTGCCACCCTGCTGGATCCACAGTACAAAGACAATGTGCCCACCTTACTTCCTGCACTGGAGCGTGATAGGAAGATGCGCGAGTACAAGCGCACGTTGGTAGACGCGCTACTGAGAGCATTCCCAAATGTCACAGGGGAACAAGTGGAAGCCCAAGGCCAAGGCAGAGGATGATCAAGAGGTCGCCAAGGCAGCTGTGTCACGGCCAGCTCCTCTGAGGGCAGGGTTAGCATGGCAGAGATGTGGAAAACTTTTGTCAACACGCCACAGCTAACTGCACCACCACCTGATACGAAACGTGTTAGCAGGAGGCAACATTTCACTAACATGGTGGAACAGTACGTGTGCACACCCCTCCACGTACTGACTGATGGTTCGGCCCCATTCAACTTCTGGGTCTCTAAATTGTCCACGTGGCCAGAGCTAGGCTTTTATGCCTTGGAGGTGCTGGCCTGCACGGCGGCCAGCGTTTTGTCTGAACGTGTATTCAGCACGGCAGGGGGCGTCATTACAGACAAACGCAGCCGCCTGTCTACAGCCAATGTGGACAAGCTGACGTTCATAAAAATGAACCAGGCATGGATCCCACAGGACCTGTCCGTCCCTTGTCCAGATTAGACATTAACTACCTCCCCTTAACCATATATTATTGTACTCCAGGGCACTTCCTCATTCAATCCTATTTTTATTTTCATTTTACCATTATATTGCGAGGCTACCCAAAGTTGAATGAACCTCTCCTCTGTCTGGGTGCCGGGGCCTAAATATATGCCAATGGACTGTTCCAATGTTGGGTGACGTGAAGCCTGATTCTCTGCTATGACATGCAGACTAATTCTTTGCTGACATGAAGACAGATTCTCTGTTACGGGACCTCTCTCCTCTGCCTGGGTGCTGGGCCTAAATATCTGACAATGGACTGTTGCAGTGGTGGCTGACGTGAAGCCTCATTCTCTGCTATGACATGCAGACTAATTCTCTGCTGACATGAAGACAGATTCTCTGTTACGGGACCTCTCTCCTCTGCTTGTGTGCTGGGCCTAAATATATGCCAATGGACTGTTCCAATGTTGGGTGACGTGAAGCCTGATTCTCTGCTATGACATGCAGACTAATTCTCTGCTGACATGAAGACAGATTCTCTGTTACGGGACCTCCCTCCTCTGCCTGGGTGCTGGGCCTAAATATATGCCAATGGACTGTTGCAGTGGTGGCTGACGTGAAGCCTGATTCTCTGCTATGACATGTAGACTGATTCTCTGCTGACATGAAGCCAGATCCTCTGTTACGGGACCTCTCTCCTCTGCCTGGGTGCTGGGCCTAAATATATGACAATGGACTGTTGCACTGGTGGCTGACGTGAAGCCTTATTCTCTGCTATGACATGCAGACTGATTCTCTGCTGACATGAAGCCAGATCCTCTGTTACGGGACCTCTCTCCTCTGCCTGGGTGCTGGGCCTAAATATATGCCAATGGACTGTTGCAGTGGTGGCTGACGTGAAGCCTGATTCTCTGCTATGACATGCAGACTGATTCTCTGCTGACATGAAGCCAGATCCTCTGTTACGGGACCTCTGTCCTCTGCCTGGGTGCTGGGCCTAAATATATGACAATGGACTGTTCCAGTGTTGGGTGACGTGAAGCCTGATTCTTTGCTATGACATGCAGACTGATTCTCTGCTGACATGAAGCCAGATTCTCTGTTACGGCACCTCTTTCCTCTGCCTGGGTGCTGGGCCTAAATATATGACAATGGACTGTTGCACTGGTGGCTGACGTGAAGCCTGATTCTCTGCTATGACATGCAGACTGATTTTCTGCTGACATGAAGCCAGATCCTCTGTTACGGGACCTCTGTCCTCTGCCTGGGTGCTGGGCCTAAATATATGACAATGGACTGTTGCACTGGTGGCTGACGTGAAGCCTGATTCTCTGCTATGACATGCAGACTGATTCTCTGCTGATATGAAGACAGATTCTCTGTTACGGGACCTCTCTCCTCTGCCTGGGTGCTGGGCCTAAATATCTGACAATGGACTGTTCCAGTGGTGGGTGACGTGAAGCCTGATTCTCTGCTATGGGACCTCTCTCCAATTGATATTGGTTAATTTTTATTTATTTTATTTTTATTTTTATTCATTCCCCTATCCACATTTGTTTGCAGGGGATTTACCTACATGTTCCTGCCTTTTGCAGCCCTCTAGCCCTTTCCTGGGCTGTTTTACAGGCTTTTTAGTGCCAAAAAGTTCGGGTCCCCATTGACTTCAATGGGGTTCGGGTTCGGGACGAAGTTCGGATCGGGTTCGGATCCCGAACCCGAACATTTCCGGGAAGTTCGGCCGAACTTCTCGAACCCGAACATCCAGGTGTCCGCTCAACTCTACACTTGAGTTTTTTTTTTTCAGTTTTGGCCCCATAACTGCCCAAATAAGTGAAGTGATTTTAAGAGAGACGCCGATCATATGCGTGTCATACTGACTCCCAGTACTGTCTCACTACCACAGCAGACACCCTATGCATATTTCTGCAAGGCACACTGTTCTACATCACTATACAGGCTCTCAGCAGCCAGGAAATAGATGTTTTTTAACATGATTCGTCACAAATAAATTTGGATCGAATCAAATCTTTTTGGAAAATTCAGCGAACCTTTTGTATATAATTTTTGAGTTATTTGGTCAGTTTTGGCCCCAAAACTGCCCAAATAAGTTAAGTGTGATTGCTTCTAATAGTGACGCCTGTCATCTGCGTGTCATACTGACTCACAGTACCACAGCAGACTCCCTATGCATGTTTCTGCAAGGTACAGTCTTCTACACAGGCTCTCTGCAGCCAGGAAATAGCTGTTTTTAATGCAATTCGTCACAAATAAATTCCATTCAAATCTTTTTAGAAAATTTGGTGAATCAACCGAATGTAATTTTTTCAGAAATTTGCTTATCAGTACATTTAGTATAACTAGTTCAAAAATATTTGCAGTAAAATGTCTTTGGTCTGTTGTAGTAATGCGACCACTAACAAACATATAACAATGCAGTGTTTGCGGTGAAATGTCTTTGAGCTATGCATTTAGTATCACTAGTTCAACAATAACATTTGTGCAGTAAAAATGTCTTTGCTACACATGGTCTGATGCAGTAATGCGACCTCTAACACACATATATATATAACAATGCAAGTGTTTGCGGTGAAATGTCTTTGAGCTATGCATTTAATATCACTGGTTCATATGTTTGTAGCAAAATTTCTTTGATGCAGTAATGATTTTGAAGAAATAAATAAACTGCAGAGTGATATAGTGACACTGAAGTGAGGGCTTACCTTTCCATTTTTCCACACAATTACTTTTTTGTTTATTATGATTTGCTCGTCCTTCTCTAGTGGATTCATAAGTGCCACCATTTCTTTAAAAATGGTTGTTTTAGTAATAACCCAATTTTGTATGTACAGCTCAGAGGGAAGTTCTCTTCTTTCATTAAAGTGAATATCCTCTCCAATGCGATCTTTGTAGTGAACTCGTCTTATATACTTGTTCATCTATTGTGAAGAGAGAATATACGTTACTGATGACAGGTTAGCTTAAGGGCTCATTCACACGACCGTAGGTGTCCCGTTGGTGTATTGCGGACCGCATATGCAGATTCGCAATACATGGGCACCGTTCCATGTGCATTCCGCATCACAGATGCGGACCCATTGACTTGAATGGCTCCGCAAATCCGGAGATGCGGAATGGAAGCACGGAATGGAACCCCACAGAAGCATTACGGAGTGCTTCTGTGGTGTACCGTTTCGTGCTTCCGTTCCACAAAAAGATAGAACGTTTTATCTTTTTGCGGAATGGACGGATTGCGGACCCCATTTAAGAAAATGGGTCTGCGATCCGCATGCGGCTGACCCACGGTTGGTGCCCGTGCACGGAGCCCTTACGTTCGTATGAATGAGCCCTAATGGTCAGTATTTGGGACACAAATCAGTATATGACGGGATGAACTGTTCTACTACTTGATAGTATGTGACTAGCTCTTGACAGTTTACTGCTTGCTAAGGATTCAGAGTGAATAAGGCTGACCCAGGAGGATAGCTTGTAATCAGCTGTTACTCAGAGGGAAACAGCTCCATGTGTGGTCTTGTATTTTTCTTCTGAACTGTTAACTGGTACTAAGAGAAAGTACTGTAAGTGAACCCGTTGGAAATTCCTGGATTTCTGCATTTATTACTAATACAATCATGTCACAATTGTAGGCAAACATAACCTAACTAAGCTAAAAACACACAAACAGTTGGATTGTTCATGTATTTTATTGAGCAAATCTGCAGTTTAGGGAGAAAAAGGAGCCAAGCCCTTGGATTTATTAGGGTGCATTCACATCACCGTTTAGCTTTCCGTTCTTCTGCACCGTCAGAAGACAAAAAAAAAGAATAATGGATCCCAGCTGTCCTTGACTTGGTCTTCACATCATCTAAACTGATATAACAGATCCCTTGCCAGGAGTTGGGTTCCTCTGACAACAGGCTTCATTGGCATGGCCCAGGAACAAACTCTGTGCCCCCACCTGTCTTGAACCTGCCTCTTTCATTTTCAGTTCCTTCTGCTTGGGAAGTATTGTACACTGATGACTGTTCTCCGCTTTTAATTGAGTACGAGCTTATTGAGTACAGTCAGCAGCTACTGCCCAGCCAAGATTTGGAGGAGAGATCCTCTGCGCCCAGGCGGGTCACGTGGGAGCAGGTGTTTCGAGCAGTTAGGGACGCAGTAGTGAGACTGGTGAAGGTGACCTCAATGACATGCAGATCAAATAGATGAAAAAACAAAACAAAAAACTGGAGACAGCACGTCCAAGGTGGTGGAATTTGATCCGGATGCAACGTTTCGGCTCGAATAGCCTTTGTCAAGCATGCACATACACCATAAAGTGAGGTTATAAATACCCACAAGGTGGGAGTGGTTCCTGAAACCCAATTACCTTCATTGGGGTCAAGGGGCGTGTATACAAATAAACATAATACATTATGCATAATGAAACAACTTCAAATTATGGGAGGTACCTGTAGACTCCATAGTGCTCATAGTATTGACCCATGTGGAACATCAAGTGTGTGTACATGTGGTAATGGAATGCAACTGCGTTCCACGGTGTCACTTCCGGGAGATCACTTCCGATGCGCTTATCACTGCTTGATACACCGTGAACTCAGGGAGGAAAAACTACTAAATGGTGGCCACTCTGCGCTTGGTCGACCTGGCTGAGGGACAGGCAACAGAGGGTTGTAGTCAACGGAGTATATTCAGACCAAGGTCTTGTTACCAGTGGGGTACCTCAGGGGTCTGTTCTGGGACCCATATTGTTTAAAATCTTTATCAGTGAAATTGCAGAAGGCCTCGATGGTAAGGTGTGTCTTTTTGCTGATGACACAAAGATTTGTAACAGGGTTGATGTTCCTGGAGGGATACACCAAATGAAAAAGGATTTAGGAAAGCTAGAGGAATGGTCAAAAATCTGGCAACTAAAATTTAATGTTGATAAGTGCAAGATAATGCCCCTGGGGTGTAAAAACCCAAGAGCAGAATATACAATCAGTGATACAGTCCTAACCTCAGTATCTGAGGAAAGAGATTTAGGGGTCATTATTTACAGGTATGCAGACAATGTCACAGAGCAGCAGGAGATGCTAGCAGAATGCTTGGGTGTATAGGGAGAGGCATTACCAGTAGACAGAGGGAGGCGCTCATGCCGCTCTACAGAGCACTAGTGAGACCTCATTTGGAGTATTGTGCTCAGTACTGAAGACCATATCTCCAGAAGGATATTGATACTTTGGAGAGAGTTCAGAGAAGAGCTGATAAACTGGTACATGGATTGCAGGATAAAACTTACCAGGAAAGATTAAATGACCTTAACATGTAGAGCTTGGAAGAAAGACGAGACAGAGGGGAGATGAGAGAAACTGCTAAATACATAAAGGGAATCAACAAGGTAAAAGAGGAAAGAATATTTTTTTTTTTTTTATTTATATTTATTTATCGTTTTTCCTCTTCTCAATAAAACATGACATATGTGAAAGCTGGTCATTACAAAAATACATATATATACCATAATAAATTACAAAAGAGTATCATAACAATACAAATATACACCATTATAGAAAGTCATGTCATAACAGTTTATCTCCTTCATTTTTAACAAGGATAAATTCCCCCCCCCCCCCCTCCCATCCCCAACCCCCCTTCACCTCCTCCCTCCCCTCCACCCTATTGGGTTGTCTTGGGAGTGTCCCAATGGCCTTTTCTTTCAGTAACCTCATTTCGGACTCTTGTGGTTCCCCCCTTTTTACTCCGAATTTATTTGTTCATTGGCTTCACCTACCGGGCTTTCTCATATCTTGTCACCCTTTCACATAGATTTTTCCAGTCTACCACGTTTGGTGGGCTAGCCGCTCCCCATCCTCTGGCCAGGACAACACGTGCCAGCATCAGTCCTTTTTCCCATTTTCCTTCACTTTTTCTATCTACTCCGATTCTTCCAGTATCTCCCAGGACTGCTATACTGATCTCAAAAGGGGCCGGTTTCTTTGTCTCTACCTCAAGGTGCTGGAAAACATGAGACCAGTACCCTTGTACAGTCGGGCATGACCAGATCAGATGGACAAAGTCGGCCCTCTCCTCTCCGCATTTCCAACATTTTGCTTCTCTTGTTTTATACATCTTGCTCATGACCCTTGGGGTAACATAGGTCCGGTGAAGGATAAAGAACTGCGTCAATCGGAAGCTGCTGGAAATTGTACTCCTTTTAACATTTTTATATATATTTCTCCAATCCAAAGTTAAAGGTGCCACCTCCTGTGCCCACTTCTTTTCACTATTAAACCTGATCACCCCTCCCAAACCCTTCTTTATCCTTTTATAAATCTGTGAAATTGAAACTTTACTCCCTATTTCCTGAACACAAAAGTTAACAAATTCTGAGTGCTTTGTAGTAAAATATTCTTTATTCTTCGTTTTATCAAAAGCGTGTTTCAATCTACTATATCTAAACCATGTGAGGTAATCTTTATCTATACTTAAACCCATTTCCTCTGGTGTCTTCAGCCTTCCTTCCTCTACTATCTGGGGCACAAATCTAATACCCTTTTTATCCCAAAACAAATAATCCTCAAGCTTCAAAAATTCTTTTAGATTTATATTTCCCCAAATAGGTGAAACCTTTAGTGTATACTTTATTCCTAATAATTTTTTAATATTAACCCAAACTAGATGTACCATCTTACTAATTGGGCAGTGCCTCCCTCTAATTTTTATCATTCCTGCTTCCAATGTGCTGATAATATTATATTGGAGAGCTCCCAACTCCCCTTCCAAAAAACGACGCAGTCTATCATCCTCCATCATTAACCACTGGAGCTGGGCTGCAAAATAGTACCCCCTAAAACATGGGACGGACAAACCTCCATCTTCCTCACCTAGCCATAGGTATTTTTGTTTCAGCCTGACCCTTTTCCTCCCCCAAATAAGATCATTTATTGCTCCTTCTAACGCATTAAAGAAGTGGTCCCCTATCCAAATTGGGCAGGAGGAAACAACATACAGAATCTGTGGCAGTAGAACCATCTTTATTATTGCTATTCGGTCCGTTTGTCGGATCAACAGCTTTTGCCAAACCCTAGTTTTTTCCCTAACCCTTTTTAATAGAGGGTCAATATTAAGTTCTAAATATTCCTGTATCCTCGAGCTGACTTTTATTCCCAGATATTCAAACGATTCCGTAGGTTTTAAGACCTTAATGTTAATTTCCTCCGGCCCAATTTCATGGCCAATTGGGAGCAGCACCGACTTCGTCCAGTTCACCTTAAAGCCAGAAACACGGCCAAATTGGTTAACTACCTCCATCAGGTGCTGTACCATTGGTATTCCTCCATCCACAAAAAACAGAACATCATCAGCATATAGGCATATCTTATCCAGTGCACCATCTCCCCCAAATCCCCTTATCTTTCCGTCTGCTCGGATCTTACAAGCCAATGGCTCAACAAATATAGCAAACAATAATGGTGAGAGGGGACACCCCTGACTGGTTCCCCTCTGCAGGGGTATTGCCTCTGTTATTACTCCATTAACCCTGACCCTCACTTTCGAGTTATTATATAAAAGCTGTACCCATTTAATAAATTTCTCCCCCAGATTGAACTCATGCATAATCTTCCAGAGGTATGCCCACTCCACCCTGTCAAACGCCTTTTCGGCGTCCAGCGACAGGATGGAGTGGGCACCCTCCCCAGCCATCTGCACATTCAACAAAGTCCGTCTAATATTCGTCTGCGCCTGACGTTTCGGCACAAACCCAGTCTGATCCGGATGTATTAATTTCCCAATAGTTTTTCTTAAACGATTTGCCAACAACTTAGCGCATATTTTAAAGTCGGTGTTGAGGAGAGAGATGGGGCGATACGACTCCACCTTTCTCCCATCCTTCCCTTTTTTGAGTATCAAACTTATTACCGCCTCGGAGAGAGAGGGCGGGAGTTCACCACCATCCAATGATTCGTTCAGAACCTGTACCAACACTGGAAGAATGGCCTCTCCATACCTTCTATATATCTCAAACGGTAGGCCATCCAACCCAGGGCTAGTATTCCCCCGAATAGTTTTCAGTGTATCTCGTAATTCCTCAACTTCAATAGGGCCATTCAGCCAATCCCTTTCCTCCTCCGAGAGTCTGGGGATAGGGACTCCCTCCATAAATATTCTAATTTCTTCAGGCCCCCCCCCCCCCTCCGAGGAGTAGAGGCTCCCATAATATTCCATAAATTCACGCTCTATCTCTCCTTGGCTGGATACCATCCCCCCATCTCTCCCCTCAACACCGTCAATCCTATTACCGCCCCTCTGATTCCGCACAAGTGTAGAGAGCAATTTTCCCGATTTCCCAGATTCTCTGAAGTATCGTTCCCCCTCAAAAAAAACCTTTTGTTGTGCCTTATCATTCAGGTAATTCCTCAATGTACTTTTAGCCTGATCCAGTTGACTTATAAATTCAGGGTTTTTCTTAGTCATGAGTTCCCCTTCTATTTCTTTTATCCTATCTGTCAGGTTTCTCTCCTGTTCCACAAAACCCCTTTTCAGGCTCTTAATTTTACTTATCAAGATACCTCGTAGAAATGCCTTAAAGGCATCCCAGACGTACCCTGAGCCTGTGGACCCTAAATTATGTTTCCAAAATTCATCTATATTCACTCCGATATCATCTTCCACCTTAATTAAATTCAGCCAGTGAGGATTCAGCCGAAACTCACGAGTTATTGGTTTTAAATTTGTTTTAAACCGCAGACAAACAGGGGAATGGTCCGAGATACTATTCACTTCATACTTCATACTGGAAATTTTGTGTACTAATTCTAAGCTAACCAATGCCAAGTCTATCCTGGACATTATTTTATTTCCCCGGCTAAAACAGGAGAACCCTGGCTTATCATCATAAAGATGTCTCCACACGTCTATTAAGCATAGTTCCTGCGATATTTTCCACAGCGCTGATTGTCGCCCTGTCGTCTGTTTAACCTTTGGGGTCACAGAATATCTATCCAACTCGTCATTCATAACATTATTTAGGTCTCCCATAATTACTATGGGGCATTTACCTCTTGAATCTACATACTCCAATAATCTATGAATGACCGTTAGAGAGAATGGGGGGGTATATACACAAAAGCCAGAATACATACAGTACTATTCCATTGACAATGAAGAAATGCATATCTACCCCTGTCATCTATTTCGTCGTCAATTGGGCGGTAATCTACTTTATAGTGAACGTATACACTAACTCCAGCTGAGTACGTAGAGAAGCATGAGTGGTATTGATACCGGGCCCACTTCTTCTGTAGCTGGTTTATTTTATCCTTTATACTATGTGTCTCCATTAATCCTACAATCGCAGGAAGATGTTTAGAGACAGTGTCAAAGACCATTACCCTTTTAACCCTATCTCCTAGGCCCCTTACATTCCATGTTATAATACTGCTCATACTACTCATCTAGATTGGTCACTGATTTTTTCTTCACCTTAGACCCTATTAGGTCTCCCAAGACAACCATTCCCGCCCTAGTCCCCCCGCTCATCCCTCCCTCTCCCCCCCCCCCCTCCAACTGGTCGGCAGAAATCGAAAATTTCCCCCACCTCTTACACACGACCCCTTCCCGCCCCCCAACCCCCCCCCCATGAGTCGGCCTGGCGCCTTCATGTTCCTATTCCCTTAGCGTCATGTTCCTATTCCCAAAAGAATATTTTAAAGAAGAAAAACTGCTACAAGAGGACATAGTTTTAAATTAGAGGGGCAAAGGTTTAACAGTAATATCAGGAAGTATTAATTTACTGAGAGAGTAGTGAATGCATGGAATAGCCTTCCTGCAGAAGTGGTAGCTACATACAGTGGAGGAGTTTAAGCATGCATGGGATAGGCATAAGGCCATCCTTCATATAAGATAGGGCCAGGGGCTATCCATAGTATTCAGTATATTGGGCAGACTAGAAGGGCCAAATGGTTCTTATCTGCCGACACATTCTATGTGTCTATGTTTCTATTGCTTATATAAGAAAACATACTCTGCTGTGTGCAGTATGTAGCGGTGCCAATGCGCTGTCCATGTATCGTTTCCTTTCCTATGCGTTCCACATGAATCCTTACAGAGTGACACATCCAGTTGACTTACTAGTATTGGGAATTTGGGGACATGCGCATATTAGCACTAAGGGCATGCATATATTAATGTAGCTTGCGCAACTTGGAACGCATGTGCGTTCCACCTGAATTCTTCCGGAGTGATACATCCGATTAACTCACTAGCACTAGGGACATTCACATATTAACTATAACTTGACAGGTTAATGACTGTTTGTATGTCATGTTGTTAAAGGTAATTGAAATGCATAATAATGTAGATATCACAAAATTCTTTGCTAGTGCCCTATATAGTAAACAGGTACATGGGTCTCTATGGTTCAATACATCATACCATATTGATACCAAAGTATCTTACCCTCCCACGATATGAAGTGAGGATCTAAACAAAGTAAAGTGATAAGTCCAAAAATCCAACAAAGATGTATATTCCTAAAAGATAAAAACACAATATTAGTACAGAGAATTTTCAAACCAATACACGGCTAGAGTCAGAGGAATAGGGTTAACCCAAAATCAATATTCATGCCCTTGGGTGTCAACATGTCAAATTCATAAATCCATTTCAGTTTACAGTGTTTTAAAAGTTTCTCCCTATCACCGCCTCTTCTCTGTCTGGGAATGTGATCAATAATCCGGAAACGTAATTGGCTAATATTATGTTTAGCCTCTAGAAAATGTCTGGGAACTGGCTGTTCCACATTCTTGTTCCGTATAGTGGATTTATGTTTTGTGATACGTTCTCTACGTTCCATTGTGGTTTCCCCTACGTAAAGGACACCACATGGACACTGTAAAGTATGTATCACATATGACGTCTGGCAAGTAAAAAAGTGCTTAATCTTATATTGTTTGCCTGTTCGAGGATGGAAAAAATGAGGGCCTTTTTGCATAGCATTGCAGTTACTACAGTTCAAACATGGGTAACAGCCATTTTTTCGAGGGGCTAAAAAGGTCTGCGTCAATCCCTCTAATGGGCCTATATCTGATCTCACCAGAAGATCGTAGGGGAAACCACAATGGAACGTAGGGAACGTATCACAAAACATAAATCCACTATACGGAACAAGAATGTGGAACAGCCAGTTCCCAGACATTTTCTAGAGGCTAAACATAATATTAGCCAATTACGTTTCCGGATTATTGATCACATTCCCAGACAGAGAAGAGGCGGTGATAGGGAGAAACTTTTAAAACGCTGTAAACTGAAATGGATTTATGAATTGGACACGTTGACACCCAAGGGCATGAATATTGATTTTGCGTTAACCCTATTCCTCTGACTCTAGCAGTGTATTGGTTTGAAAATTCTCTGTACTAATATTGTGTTTTTATCTTTTAGGAATATACATCTTTGTTGGATTTTTACTTTGTTTAGATCCTCACTTCATATCATGGGAGGGTAAGATACCTTGGTATCAATATGGTATGATGTATTGAACCATAGAGACCCATGTACCTGTTTACTATATAGGGCACTAGCAAAGAATTTTGTGATATCTACATTATCATGCATTTAAATTACCTTTGACAACATGACATGCAAACAGTCATTAAGTTGTCAAGTTATAGTTAATATGCGCATGTCCCTAGTGCTAGTGAGTTAATCGGATGTATCACTCCGGAAGAATTCAGGTGGAACGCATATGCGTTCCAAGTTGCGCAAGCTACGTTAATATATGCATGCCCTTAGTGCTAATATGCGCATGTCCCCAATACTAGTAAGTCAACCGGATGTGTCACTCTGGAAGGATTCATGTGGAAAGCATATGCGCTCCAAGTTGGACCGGAAGTGATCTTACTGGCCGAACGTGCGGAAAGGAAACGATACATGGACAGCGCATTGGCACCGCTACATACTGCACACAGCAGAGTAAGTTTTCTTATATAAGCAATGAGGTCGACCAAGCGCAGAGTGGCCACCATTTAGTAGTTTTTCCTCCCTGAGTTCACGATGTATCAAGCGATGACAAACACACCGGAAGTGACACCGTGGAACGCAGTTGCGTTCCATTACCACATGTACACACATTTGGCGTCCCACATGGGTCTATACTATAAGCAATATGGACTCTACAGGTACCTCCTATAATTTGAAGTTGTTTTATTATGCATATTGTATTATGTTTATTTGTATACACACCCCTTGACCCCAATGAAGGAAATTGAGTTTCAGGAACCACTCCCACCTATGTAATTGTCTTGTGGGTATTTATAACCTCACTTTATGGCGTATGCGCATGCTTGACAAAGGCTATTTGAGCCGAAACGTTGCATCCGGATTAAATTCCACCACCTTGGACGTGCTGATCTACATGCTGGAAGGGGGCTTTTACCACCTCCTGGAGATGTGCACCTACTACATTGATATCAAGGAGTGCTGTTCACCTCTATGTTTTACTCAGTGACATGCAGACAGTAGTGTATAATGATGTACAGTCAGGTCCATAAATATTGGGACATCAACACAATTCTAACATTTTTGGCACTATACACCACCACAATGGATTTGAAATAAAACTAACAACATGTGATTTAACTGCAGACTGTCAGCTTTAATTTGAGGGGATTTACATCCAAATCAGGTGAACAGTGTAGGAATTACAACAGTTTGCATATGCAGTACGCCAGTCCTGCAGGGTGAGCGAATGTGAGGTCACAGGGGACAGTTAACAGACCGAGGGTTGCTATTGGTACTCACGGTTTTTAATATACCCTGGGAAGGCGTACAGCAGTGATGGAGAGGCTGGCACATAGATCCTCTGGGGCACCCTCTGGGTATAGGGACCAGGCCTGGTGGTAGGTGAGGTTCCCTGGGTGTTGTAGGTTTAGTGTGCCGGTGGCGAGATCCCTTATAGTTTGTGATGCCAGTGCCGGTAACGGTGGCACACAGATTTATTGTAGGAATAATTGAGGTACACGCAGTTGTTGTGAACCAGAACTCCTTTTTACTGAACAGTTCAACTATATACAGGTTTCAGTTAGTTCCACATGCAGGGTCTTGATAACAGGCAGGCTTCACATAAATGGAAGGCAAAGCCTTTGCAAGATACTCAGAGGGAATAAACACTCACAGATCAGGCTGTACTTTCTTCAGATCCTGTCTGGCTTTCTCCAAGGTCCGTATGCCCTATAGATGGCTTTATCCTTGGGTAGGGGAACCTTCCTCTGGTAATAATCCTCTTGCTGTAAATATCCTTCTGTCCTTCAGCTTTCTACTTGGCTGGATAAAATTGGCTCTGCTCTGTACTTGGCAAGATGCAGGGAACTTCAGGAGGCAACCTCTTCTCCTGGGTGCAAGCGCTAGAAACCTGGGCTGTCTAGCTGCATGTTAGAAGCTGAACTTCATCTACTCTTGGCTAAAGTTACACTGGCTTCTAACCACACACTCCAACTCACTCTCTCCTGAACTGGACCTGACTATATATACTAGGGGGTTTCCTAGCTCCCCCTACTGCCTAGGAGGAGGAACTACACCCCTAACAGGCCTGGTACACAGAAGATAACATAACAATCATACATTAAAATGCTATACAAAATACCATGATCATGTTCCACAAAAGGTAGGGAACAACGTGACCCAATTGACCCTTGAGTAGTGCCCACATTTATGTAGTGGGACACTACATATATGTGCCTCCCACTTGTTAAGGAACCAAAAGTAATGTGACAGAATAATAATCCTAAATCAAACTTTCACTTTTTAATATTTGGTTGAAAATCATTTGCAGTTAATAACAGCCTGAAGTCTGGAACACATAGTCATCACCAGACGCTGGGTTTCATCCCTGGTGATGTTCTGCCAGGCCTCTACTGCAACTGTCTTCAGTTCCTGCTTGTCCTTGGGGCATTTTCCCTTCTGTTTTGTTTTCAGCAAGTGAAATGCATGCTCAATTGGATTCAGGTCAGGTGATTGACTTGGCCATTGCATAACATTCCACTTCTTTCCCTTAAAAAACTCTTTGGTTGCTTTTGCAGTATGCTTTGGGTCATTGTCCATCTGCACTGTGAAGTGCCGTCCAATGAGTTGGAAGAATTTGGCTGAATATGAGCAGATAATATTGCCCGAAACACTTCAGAAACAATTCATCCTGTTGCTTTTGTCAGCAGTCACATCATCAATAAATACAAGAGAAGAAGTTCCATTGGCAGCTATACATGCCCACGCCATGACACCAACACCACGCTTCACTGATGAGGTGGCATGCTTAGGATCATGAGCAGTTCCTTTCCTTCTCCATACTCTTCTCTTCCCATCACTCTGTCACTGTGGTACAAGTTGATCTTGGTCTCATCTGTCCATAGGATGTTGTTCGAGAACTGTGAAGGCTTTTTTAGATGTCGTTTGGCAAACTCTAATCTGGCATTCCTGTTTTTGAGGCTCACCAATGGTTTACATCTTGTGGTGAACCCTCTGTATTTACTCTGGTGTAGTCTTCTCTTGATTGTTGACTTTGACACACATACACCTACCTCCTGGAGAGTGTTCTTGATCTGGCCAACTGTTGTGAAGGGTTTATTCACCAGGGAAAGAATTCTTCGGTCATCCACCACAGTTGTTTTCCTTGGTCTTCCGGGTCGTTTGGTGTTGCTGAGCTCACCGGTGCGTTTCTTCTTTTTAGGAATGTTCCAAACATTTGTTTTGGCCACGCCTAATGTTTTTGCTCTCTCTGATGTTTTTTTTTTTTTTTCAGCCTAATGATGGCTTGCTTCACTGATAGTGACAGCTCTTTGGATCTCATCTTGAGAGTTGACAGCAACAGATTCCAAATGCAAATATCACTCTTGAAATTAACTCTGGACCTTTTATCTGCTCATTGTAATTGGGATAATGAGGGAATAACACACACCTAGCCATGGAACAGCTGAGAAGCCAATTGTCCCATTACTTTTAGTTCCTTAACAAGTAGGAGGCACATATGCAAACTGTTGTAATTCCTACACCGTTCACCAGATTTGGATGTAAATACCCTCAAATTAAAGATGACAGTCTGCAGTTAAATATCATCTTTTTCGTTTCATTTCAAATCCATTGTGGTGGTGTATAGAGCCAAAAATTTTAGAATTCTGTTGATGTCCCAATATTTATGGACCTGACTGTAGCTGATCGCACGTGGGAGCCGAGTGAATAGGGAGCTTCATCATCAAGGATGTGGGTTGCAGCTTGCACGTGAGACAGTGGCTGAGCCAGCAGGGTGCAAGCATGACCATGAATCAGCAGCAGTGGCAGCAGTGTGAGATCTGGAGCCAAACGTGTCCAGGTAAACCTTCTACTCAAGAGCCTACCTGTCCGGTAAGAACTAACGGTTAACAGAATCATAAAGGCAGCAGCAGGCATTGCCATTTTTGCCAGTGTGGCAATTTTTCATCAGGTCGCTAGAGGACGTCAGTGTGGCTGTATCTAGAATGTGTTGGCAAAAAGTGAAGCAGGCCAGGATGCTAATGTTGGCGCCACAGCACTGCTTCAACACATGGAGCATTACCATAAAGTGGTCTGGGGAAACCATGGCCCTTATGTTATGGTACAGCAGAGAAATCTCCAAGCGGCCTGCAATACTTTTACAGCAGCCAATGCTCCAGTACCTTAGCAGAAGGGAGCTGTGTTTCCTTACCATCATCTACTGGTCCTGATGCTACTGCTCCTCCTCCTACTCCTAGTCAAGCATTTATCCAGCAACCGATCACGAGGCCATTGCAAAAAAAAAAAAAACAGTATGCATGCAGCTATCCAACAGCATAAAAGCTGAACATGCTCCTGGCTAAGTTGCTGGTACTACATTCCCTCCCTTTTTATGTGGTTGACTCCGCACCTTTCAGAGAACTGATGGCTTATGCCGAGCCAGGGGGAAAAGTCCTAAATCATAATTATTTCTCTAAAAAGGCTATACCAGGCCTGCACACATAAAGTGCCTTGCAAAAGTATTCACCCCATTGACTTTTTTCCTATTTTGGTACATTGCAGCATTAAGTTCAATATTTTGTTAATCTGAATTTTATGTGATGGATCAGAACACAATAGTCTAAGTTAGTATAGTGTAAATGAGAAAAATATATAAATAAAACTATTGTTTAGAAATAGAAAACCGAAAATTTGCATGTTCGTATGTATTCACCCCCTTTGTTAGGAAGCCCTGGTGCAACCAATTACCTTCAGATGTCACATAATTAGTGAAATTATGTCCACCTGTGTGCAATCTAAGTGTCACGTGATCTGTCATTACATATACACACCTTTTTTGAAAGGCCCCAGATGCTGCAACACCTAAGCAAGAGGCATCACTAACCAAACACTGCCATGAAGACCAAGGAACTCTCAAAACAAGTAAGGGACAATGCTGTTGAGAAGTAAGAGCAGTGAGACTATGGAACTCTCTTCCTGAGAAGGTGGTGATGGTGAGTACAAAAAAATAATTCAAGAGGGTGCTTGGATGAATTTCTGGAGTGTAATAATATTACAGGCTATAGCTACTGGAGAGGGGTAGTTGATCCAGGGAGTTATTCTGATTGCCTAATTGGAGTCGGGATCAACTTGCAGGATAACAGGCCAAACTGGATGGACAAATGTCTTTTTTCGGCATTATATTGTCATGCCTTGCCCTGTTAATGTGCGGAGATCTGCCAGGCTGGCTGCACATGTCTGACTCTTCTCTTTGTTTTGTTTTGTGTTTGAGCTGAATCCACCTTCCCTCAAGTGTACTGGGTTCATTGTTAGCGAGGCTATTTATTCCTCCTTCTCCCAGTGGCCTGTGCGGGTTATAGTTCATTCCTGTGGGCTTTGGATGTGTTGTGGATCGTCTTCTCCAGCTCAGCTCAAGATAAGTCCTCTCTGTTTCTTCCCCTGGTGTCTTTTGTCTAGGCCTTTAGGGAGACGCTTGCTTCTTCCTGTTTGAAGAAGCAGTTCGCCTCTTCCCCTTTCTCTACTGCTCAGGGTTTTCCCAGGGTATATAGACTTAGGCACGAGGGCATGTGCATATCCACCATAAGGGTATGCATATGTGCACAGCAGTATAGGGAAAGCCTTAGGGGTCGCTAGGAGGTGACCCTTTTCTCCCTAGCTTTTGGGCCTATTTGTCACGGCCATGGTCATGGCCGTGACTCCTGAACCGCATGCTGTTGCCTGCGGTTTGGTTTGGTGAGGGCCGCTAGTGTGTTGCCTCACTTGTGGTTCCCGCGGGCAACAAGTTATTTTGTATTGTCGCAGTAGAGCAGCCTGAGCTGGTGCTAGGCAGCTTGCGGCAATGTTCATGCGGTTGCACCTAGCAACCTCTCAGTTAGGTGTGTGTGTATGTTATGCACTTTGTATGTCTGGTGTGCACGAAGTTTATGTTAGGTGTGCACTGTGACACTTCCCTTCACTGTGGCTGCCCGTGGCAACGTTTGGTTTGGTGTACATGTGGTGGCAGTGTCTCGGCCTTATGGATGACTCCCAGGACATGGTTGCCACCCATGTCGTTGCCTGCGGTAACAGCTGCAGTGTGATCTTCATTTGGACACTTCCCCTTTAAGTGGTTTCACTCCCTGGTTAGTGTTGGAAGGGTTAATTCCCTCTCCTGTGTGTGTCTGTGTGGGTGTGGCCACTTTGGGCTATAAAGCCTCTTTGGAGATCAGAAGCTGAGGGGTTCTTCAGCCATGCTTTGCTGGAGACATCCTCCTGGTTATTCAATCTGCCAGTCGGGGCCACCCTTGTGGTCATAAAATAATTGTTATATATTTTTATACACAATGTTATGAGGAGGTGTTTATGTGTCATGTCATTTATTGCAGTGTATGGTTTCCTGGCGTCCTGTGTGGTGTGTGTGCTCTGTCTATTGTGTTTGTGGACAGCAGCACTGATACTTGGGTCCCAGGCTCTGTGTCTGTGGCAGGTAAGTGTTAGTACTAGTTGCACTTACCTGCTATTGCCATATGACTGTTTCTGTTTCCCCTGTCTTTATAGTTTGGCCATCTTTAGACTCCTATTTCTCCATGTCCAGGAGGAACATGTAGTCTACTCAGCTCCTAGCTTAGGGACCTGCGGAGGGCTAGTAGGGACCCGAGGTTCCAGAGCATGAGCCCTCCTACCTTCAAGGTCGGCTCATGTCGCTAGGAGTTAGGGTCAGATTAGGGAAGCAATAGGAGGTGACCTGCTCCCTATTCTGTCTTCCTTGCCGAATCGTGACTACCATCTTCTGTCATCGCACGGCTGAGGGTTTTCCCCATCCTCAGCCGTGACACTATTAAATTGTTCTGGTTGTTTTTCCTGTGTTTGGTTATTTCCCTGCATACCTACCTACCGTGACATATATACTATGTTACTATGTTACTAAGTAACTAAGTACAAGTCAGGATTAGGTTATAAAAAAATATCAAAATCTTTGATGATCCCCAGGAGCACCATCAAATCTATCATAACCAAATGGAAAGAACATGGCATAACAGCAAACCTGCCAAGAGACGGCCGCCCACTAAAACTCATGGACCAGGCAAGGAGGGCATTAATTAGAGAGGCAGCAGAGAGACCTAAGGTAACCCTGGAGGAGCTGCAGAGTTCCACAGCAGAGACTGGAATATCTGTACATAGGATGACAATAAGCTGTACGCTCCATATAGTTGGGCTTTATGGCAGAGTGGCCAGAAGAAAGCAATTACTTTCAGCTAAAAACAAAAAGGCACATTGTGAGTTTGCGAAAAGGCATATAAGAGACTCCCAAAATGTTTGGAGGAAGGTGCTCTGGTCTGATGAGACTAAAATTAAACTTTTCGGCCATTAAAGAAAACGCTATGTCTGCCGCAAACCCACAGTGAAATATGGTGGTGGCAGCATCATGCTGGGGGGATGTTTTTCAGCAGCCGGGACTGGGAAACTGGTCAGAGTTGAGGGAAAGATACATGGTGCTAAATATAGGGATATTCTTGAGCTAAACCTGTACCACTCTGTGTGTGATTTGAGGCTAGGACGGAGGTTCACCTTCCAGCAGGACAATGACCCCAAACACACTGCTAAAGCAACATTTGACTGGTGTAAGTGGAAACATGTAAATGTGGTGGAATGGCCTAGTCAAAGCCCAGATCTCAATCCAATAGAAAATCTGTGGTCAGACTTTAACCTCTATAGGGACCACTGTATGGAAGGAGTTAACAGGGAGGGAGCTCCCTCCCTCTCCCATTGGGGGCTGCTGTGCCTTTTCAGCCCCCGGTTCTTTGCGGGATCACAGAGGGAGGGGGCCCCCCACTCTCCCCATCACCCGCTGCTCTGTTGTGGCAGCGAGTGATGGTTACCATGGCAACCGGACGCCTTCACAGGTGCCTTCCGGCTGTCCATGTTGCTGATGAGAAAGGCAGAAGTCTGATCAGACTTTGTAAAGTGAAAATACAGTACAGTACACTAGATAGTGTACTGTACTGTATTATACAGACATCAGACCCACTGGATCTTCAAGAACCAAGTGTGTCTGGGTAAAAAAAAAATTAAAAAACACATTTATCACTGATTAAAAATAAAAAAATAAAAATAAACTACACATGATTTTTTTGTTTCAAAAATGAAATAATTGTGTAAAACTTACATAAATAAAAAAAGTTTACATATTAGGTATCGCCGCGTCAGTAATAACCTGCTCTATAAAAATATCACATGACACAACCCCTCAGGTCAATACCGTAAAAAAAACTCCCAAACAAGTGTAAAAAAAGCAATTTCTTGTCACCTTACATCACAAAAAGTGTAATAGCAAGCGATCAAAAAGTCATACGCACCCCAAAATAGTGCCAATCAAATCGGCATCTCATCCCGCAAAAATCATACCCTACCCAAGATAATCGCCCAAAAAATGAAAAAACAATGGCTCTCGGACTATGGAGACACTAAAACATGATTTTTTTTGTTTAAAAAATGAATAATTGTTTAAAACTTACATAAATAAATAATAAATAGACATATTATGTATCTCCGCATCCGTAATAACCTGCTCTATAAAAATACCATATGATCTAACCTGTTAGATGAATGTTGTAAATAACAAAAAATAAAAACGGTGCCAAAACAGCTATTTCTTGTTACCTTGCATCACAAAAAGTGTAATATAGAGCAACCAAAAATCATATTGTCACGGCTGTTTAAGGGTAACAAGAGTATACACAGAAAAAAGAGCTACTGACCGGACCCAAACTAGGGAAGAGAAAGGGTGACCCCTGTCAGACCCTCAACACTCTCCCTATGCTGCTAAAGCACATGCCCGGATCCAAATGGTGGAACGAGGCATGCCCACGTACCTTAGACTGATGAGCCCTGTAACCCCTACAATAGTGGAAGGGGCACGGCCTCCGATGCCCTGCACAGAATAAGGAGGGAACCGGGGCCACCTCAGATCCAGTCAGGAAATCACCAGGTACATAACAAAGTCTGCACACTTAGCTGATGGAGCTGCAGCCGTAGAGAAGACGGATCCAAGGACCGCTGGCAATATCCGGAGTGCTTGCAGCAGCAGAACACAGGTCCAGAGAACTAGTAGCTAAAGGAGTGAAGATACTCAAGGCAGAGCTACAACTGAAAGGAGAAATATAATCCACGCCCTGCAATAGGAGGAGGGGTGATTTAAAGGCAGAGAAATCAAACGCAGGAGAGACAGCTGAGAGTAAGACCTCATCACAGGGGCGGAGAAACAGAACAGTGAGAAAACCTCCAACCCTAAGTGACATCATCACAGGGGTGGAGACACAGAGCTTTGAGAACGTCTCAAAGCTCTGGTAGTGACACATATCTACCCTAAAGTAGTACCAACAAAACTGCCACCCTATCCCGTAGTTTCCAAAATAGGGGCACTTTTTTGGAGTTTATACTCTAGGGGTGCATCAGGGAGGCTTCAAATGGGACACGGTGTCAAAAAAACTGCCCAGCAAAATCTGCCTTCCAAAAACCGTATGGCATTCCTTTCCTTCTGCGCCCTGCCGTGTACCCCTACAGCAGTTTACGACCACATATGGGGTATTTCTGTAAACTATAGAATCAGGGCCATAAATATTGAGGTTTTTTTGGCTGTTAACCCTTGCTTTGTAACTGGATTTTTTTTTTATTGAAATGGGAAATCTGCCCAAAAAGTGAAATTTCTAAATCTTATCTCTATTTTCCATTTATTCTTGTGGAACACCTAAAGGGTTAACAAAGTTTGTAAAATCAGTTTTGTATACTTTGAGGGGTGTAGTTTCTAAAATGGGGTCACTTTTTTGGAGTTTCTACTCTAGGGGTGCATCAGGAGGGCTTCAAATGAGACATGGTGTCAAAAAAACAGTCCAGCAAAATCTGCCTTCCAAAAAACGTATGTCATTTATTTTCTTCTGCGCCCTGCCGTGTGCCCATACAGCAGTTTACGACCACATATGGGGTGTTTCTGTAAACTACAGAATTAGGGCCATAAATATTGAGTTTTGTTTGGCTGTTAACTCTTCCTTTGTTACTGGAGAAAAAGGGATTAAAAAGGAAAATTTGCCCAAAAATTTAAATTCGGAAATTTTATCTCCATTTGCCATTAACACTTGTGGAACACCTAAAGGGTTAACAATGTTTGTAAAATCAGTTTTTAATACCTTGAGGAGTGTAGTTTCTAGAATGGGGTCACTTTTGGGTGGTTTCTATTATGTAAGCCTCACAAAGTGACTTCAGACCTAAACTGGTCCTTAAAAAGTGGGTTTTTGGAAATTTCTGAAGATTTGCTACTAAATTTCTAAGCCTTTTAGCATCCCCAAAAATTAAAATGGCATTCCCAAAATGATCTAGACATGAAGTAGACATATGGGGAATGTAAAGTAATAACTATTTTTGGAGGTATTACTATGTATTATAGAAGTAGAGAAATTGAAACTTGGAAATTTTCTAATTGTTCCAAATTTTTGATAAATTTGGTTTTTTTTTTTGTAAAAAATTCTTTACAATTTTGACCCCATTTTACGAGTGTCAGGAATTACAATATGTGATGAAAAAACAATCTCAGAATGGCCTGGATAAGTAAAAGCGTTGAAAAGTTATTCACACATAAAGTGACACTGGTCAGGTTTAAAAAAATGGCTTGGTCCTTAAGGTGAAAATGAGCCCGGTCTTAAGAGGTTAAAGATTGCTGTTCACAAGCACAAACCATCCAACTTTAAGGAGCTGGAGCAGTTTTGCAAGGAGGAATGGGCAAAATTCCCAGTGGTAAGATGTGGCAAGCTCATAGAGACATTTACTTTTTCTGTTATTTTGTCATATTTGTTGTTTGCTTCACAATAAAAAAACATATTCAAAGTTGTGGGCATGTTCTGTAAATTAAATGATGCAAATGCTCAAACAATCCATGTTAATTCCAGGTTGTGATGCACCAAAATACGAAAAAAGTCAAGGGGGTGAATACTTTTGCAAGGCACTATATGCTGAGCAGAAGGTGAGCCAGTCTGTGTTTGGTAAAGTGCACGGCAGCGCTAACGTGTGGAGCTCTAACTACGGTCAAGGACTGGCCCACTGGATAAATATGGTTCTTGCCCTGGCACACCAGCAACTTGGCAACAATGCTGCTTCTGAGTTCTTAAGCTGTAAGTCCTGCACCAATGTCCTCCTCTGCCTCCTCATCCTCCACCTTGTACTCAGCCTCAACTGCAGACACAATTTGGACTGCTCCTTCAGCATACCACCTATGTAGAGCACAGTGCAGTCATACTTTTCTGCACCTGGTTTGCCAGGGCGAACATAGTTACACCGGGAGGAACTGCTCCGCGTCCTTCAAGAAGAAATAGTGTCACTACCAGAGCTTTGAGACGTTCTGAAAGCTCTGTGTCTCCACCCCTGTGATGATGTCACTTAGGGTTGGAGGTTTTCTCACTGTTCTGTTTCTCCGCCCCTGTGATGAGGTCTTACTCCCAGCTGTCTCTCCTGCATCTGATTTCTCTGCCTTTAAATCACCCCTCCTCCTATTGCAGGGCGTGGATTATACTTCTCTTTTCAGTTGTAGCTCTGCCTTGAGTATCTTCACTCCTTTAGCTACTAGTTCTCTGGACCTGTGTTCTGCTGCTGCAAGCACTCCGGATATTGCCAGCGGTCCTTGGATCCGTCTTCTCTACGGCTGCAGCTCCATCAGCTAAGTGTGCAGACTTTGTTATGTACCTGGTGATTTCCTGACTGGATCTGAGGTGGCCCCGGTTCCCTCCATATTCTGTGCAGGGCATCGGAGGCCGTGCCCCTTCCACTATTGTAGGGGTTACAGGGCTCATCAGTCTAAGGTACGCGGGCATGCCTCGTTCCACCATTTGGATCCGGGCATGTGCTTTAGCAGCATAGGGAGAGTGTTGAGGGTCTGACAGGGGTCACCCTTTCTCTTCCCTAGTTTGGGGTCCGGTCAGTAGCTCTTTTTACTGTGTATACTCTTGTTACCCTTAAACAGCCGTGACATTATAATCCACCAAAACCGTCCTTGTTGACATGGATCCGCTTTCTGACCTGGTTGACCGCATGCAGGGTCTTTCTTTGGAAGTAGCGGATCTCCGTCAATCTCTGACTCAGCTACAAGCATTGGGCTCTGCTCCGGCTCATGGAGTCTGTTGCGAGCCAAAGGTCTCACTTCCGGAAACGTTCTCCGGGGGCAGTGAGAATTTTGTTCGCTTCAGAGAGGCATGTAAACTCCATTTTTGTTTGTGTCCCCACTCCTCTGGTAATGAGGAACAGAGGGTGAGGATTGTCATCTCCCTGCTCAGAGGTAATGCTCAGACTTGGGCTTTTTCGCTGCCATCAGGGGATCCTTCCCTGCGATCCGTGGAGAGTTTTTTTGTGGCCCTGGGGCAGATATATGATGACCCGGATCGTGTTGCTCTGGCAGAATCGAACTTACGTGTTCTATGCCAGAACAAACTGTCTGCGGAGCTTTATTGTTCTGAATTTCGGAGATGGGCAGCTGATTCAGGCTGGAATGATGCTGCACTCCGAAGTCAGTTCTGTCATGGTCTCTCAGAGGGTTTGAAAGATGCCTTTGCTTTCCATGAGAGACCAACATCCTTAGAGTCTGCCATGTCATTGGCGGTACGCCTTGACAGGCGTCTAAGGGAAAGAAACAAGACCTCTCCGTCCAGCCATTGTCAGTCTAGGGGCAATGGTGCAGACTCATTCAGTATGCAGGGGTCTCATCCTGTCTCGCTCCCCTCTGAGGAGGAGCCCATGCAGCTAGGCCGACTTGCCCCTGATAAAAGAGGATTTAGTCCTCAGAATATGGTGTGTTTTTGTTGTGGGGGCATAGGTCATTTGGCAAATGTTTGTCCGTCTAGGAGATTCCTGAACTGTACTAAGAGCGATAATAAGAGAAAAACCTCAAGGGGTAGATCATCAAGTTCTGCTTCATCTGCTACTTTGGGCAAAGTTGATGTGGGAATTGATGCTTTTCCTCTGACCTGCAGTTCCCGTTTTCTCCTGTCTGCCAGGGTGGCGCTAGAGAGCAAGGTCATTCCTTGTGAGATTTTTGTCGATAGTGGAGCGGCCGTCAATCTTATTGACACTCAATTTGTAGCCTTGCATGGGTTTCAGGTTTGTACATTATAAAAGGATATACCTGTTTTTGCTATTGACTCTGCCCCACTCTTGCAGAGATCTCTGAAAGGCATTGTTCACAATATCCGGCTAGCTGTAGGTGACACTCATGTGGAGGAGATATCTTGTTTTGTCCTTAACGGATTGCCTTCTCCTCTAGTTTTGGGGCTACCCTGGCTCACTAGACATAACCCCACTATTGATTGGCAAGGAAGGCAAATAAATGAGTGGAGTGACTTTTGTAGAGAGAATTGTCTCACAGCCACTCTTGCAGAGGTGTCTACTAAAACTCTGCCATCATTTCTCTCTGATTTCTCGGATGTGTTTTCCGAGAGCGGTGTTCAGGAGCTACCTCCTCACCGGGAGTTTGACTGTCCCATTAACCTCATTCCCGGCGCCAAGCTGCCAAAGGCACGCCTCTACAATCTCTCACAACCGGAGAGACTCGCAATGCGAACCTATATCTCTGAGAGTCTCGAGAAGGGGCATATTCGTCCCTCAAAGTCGCCTGTTGCCGCGGGTTTTTTTTTTGTTAAAAAAAAAGATGGCTCTCTGAGACCTTGCTTAGATTTTAGGGAGCTGAACCGTATCACGATTCGCGATCCCTATCCCCTTCCTCTGATCCCGGACCTCTTCAACCAAATTGTTGGGGCCAAGGTGTTTTCCAAATTGGATCTGAGAGGCGCGTACAACCTGGTCAGGGTCAGAGAGGGGGATGAATGGAAAACGGCCTTTAATACCCCTAACGGGCATTTCGAGAATCTCGTTATGCCTTTCGGCCTGATGAATGCTCCGGCCGTCTTTCAGCATTTTGTTAATAGTATTTTCTATCATTTAATGGGGAAATTTGTATTGGTGTATCTTGATGATATTTTGATTTTTTCCCCTGATGTTCAGACTCATCAGGATCATCTTTTTCAGGTCCTGCAGATACTGCGGGAAAATAAACTGTATGCCAAGCTGGAGAAATGTCTTTTTATGGTATCAGAGATTCAATTTCTGGGTTTTCTCCTCTCTGCTTCTGGTTTTCGCATGGATCCGGAGAAGGTCCGTGCTGTGCTGGAGTGGGAGCTTCCTGAAAATCAGAAGGCATTGATGCGCTTTCTGGGTTTTGCTAACTACTACAGAAAGTTCATTTTGAATTATTCCTCTATTGTCAAACCCCTTACTGACATGACAAAAAAGGGGACGGATTTTTCCTCTTGGTCGGAGGAGGCGCTTGCAGCCTTTTCTAAGATTAAAGAGAGTTTTGCGTCTGCTCCCATCTTGGTGCATCCCGATGTTTCCTTACCTTTTATTGTTGAGGTGGATGCTTCCGAGGTGGGTGTGGGTGCAGTTTTGTCCCAGGGCCCCTCTCCTGCCAAATGGCGACCTTGTGCCTTTTTCTCTAGAAAACTCTCCCCGGCAGAGAGAAACTATGATGTGGGAGATAGGGAGTTGTTGGCCATCAAGTTGGCTTTCGAGGAATGGCGCCATTGGTTGGAGGGGGCCAGGCACCCTATCACCGTTTTTACCGACCATAAGAATCTGGCGTACCTGGAGTCGGCCAGGCGTATGAATCCGAGACAGGCTAGATGGTCTCTGTTCTTCTCCAGATTTAATTTTGTTGTTACTTTCCGCCCTGGGATCAAGAATGTGAAGGCTGATGCTCTCTCTCGCTGTTTTCCGGGAGGAGGAAACTCCGAGGACCCGGGTCCCATTTTGGCGGAGGGGGTAGTTGTTTCTGCTCTATATTCCGATTTGGAGGCCGAGGTCCAGGCTGCCCAGTCTGAGGCACCTGCCCGTTGTCCCTCCGGGAAGTTGTTCGTGCCTCCTGAGCTACGTCACAAACTCTTTAAGGAACATCATGATACAGTTCTTGCTGGTCACCCCGGGAGTAGAGCCACGGTAGATCTCATTGCTCGGAGATTTTGGTGGCCGGCTCTTCGTAAGTCTGTGGAGGGTTTTGTGGCGGCTTGTGAGACGTGCGCTCGCGCTAAGGTCCCTCGTTCACGACCTTCAGGTTCCCTTCTCCCGTTACCCATACCTTCCCGTCCTTGGACACACCTGTCCATGGACTTTATCACGGATCTTCCTCGTTCCTCGGGGAAGTCGGTGATCCTGGTGGTCGTGGACCGTTTTAGCAAGATGGCTCATTTCGTTCCTTTCCCTGGTTTACCCAATGCTAAAACGTTGGCGCAAGCTTTTGTCGATCATATTGTTAAATTGCACGGCATTCCCTCTGAGATTGTTTCCGATAGAGGCACGCAGTTTGTGTCCAGGTTCTGGAAGGCTTTCTGTTCTCGCCTGGGGGTTCGGCTGTCCTTCTCTTCTGCTTTTCACCCGCAGTCGAATGGTCAGACTGAGCGCCTCAATCAGAATCTGGAGACATATTTGCGCTGTTTTGTGGCAGAGAACCAGGAGGATTGGTGTTCATTTCTCCCTCTTGCTGAGTTTGCTTTGAACAACCGTCGTCAGGAATCTTCTGATAAGTCACCATTTTTTGGTGCATATGGGTTCCATCCGCAGTTTGGGACATTCTCGGGAGGGGCTCTTTCTGGTTTACCTGAGGAGGAGAGATTTTCCTCGTCTTTGTCTACCATTTGGCAAAAGATTCAGAGTAATCTCAGAAAGATGAGTGAGAAGTATAAGCGTGTGGCTGATAAGAGACGTGTGCCTGGTCCGGACCTGAATGTGGGTGATCTGGTGTGGTTGTCTACAAGAAATATTAAACTGAAGGTTCCCTCCTGGAAATTGGGCCCCAAGTTTATTGGGCCTTATAAAATTTTGTCAGTCATCAATCCTGTTGCCTTCCGCCTTGATCTTCCACGGGTTTGGAAGATACATAATGTTTTTCACAGATCTCTCTTAAAACCATATGTCCAGCCCACGGTACCCTCCTCTTTGCCTCCTCCTCCGATTTTGGTTGATGGCAATCTGGAGTTTGAGGTTTCCAGAATTGTGGACTCTCGCATTGTCCGCGGTTTTCTTCAGTACCTCGTTCATTGGAAGGGTTATGGTCCTGAGGAGAGGATGTGGGTTCCGATGTCGGACATTAAAGCCACTCGCCTTATCAGGGCATTTCATAGGGCTCATCCTGGGAAGGTGGGTCCTGGGTGTCCGGAGTCCACCCGTAGAAGGGGGGGTACTGTCACTACCAGAGCTTTGAGACGTTCTGAAAGCTCTGTGTCTCCACCCCTGTGATGATGTCACTTAGGGTTGGAGGTTTTCTCACTGTTCTGTTTCTCCGCCCCTGTGATGAGGTCTTACTCCCAGCTGTCTCTCCTGCGTCTGATTTCTCTGCCTTTAAATCACCCCTCCTCCTATTGCAGGGCGTGGATTATACTTCTCTTTTCAGTTGTAGCTCTGCCTTGAGTATCTTCACTCCTTTAGCTACTAGTTCTCTGGACCTGTGTTCTGCTGCTGCAAGCACTCCGGATATTGCCAGCGGTCCTTGGATCCGTCTTCTCTACGGCTGCAGCTCCATCAGCTAAGTGTGCAGACTTTGTTATGTACCTGGTGATTTCCTGACTGGATCTGAGGTGGCCCCGGTTCCCTCCATATTCTGTGCAGGGCATCGGAGGCCGTGCCCCTTCCACTATTGTAGGGGTTACAGGGCTCATCAGTCTAAGGTACGCGGGCATGCCTCGTTCCACCATTTGGATCCGGGCATGTGCTTTAGCAGCATAGGGAGAGTGTTGAGGGTCTGACAGGGGTCACCCTTTCTCTTCCCTAGTTTGGGGTCCGGTCAGTAGCTCTTTTTACTGTGTATACTCTTGTTACCCTTAAACAGCCGTGACAAATAGAATCCTGGCTCTCTCCTCGCCAAATGAAAATTGGAATCATAGTCACCAATAATGGGAAGAACAATGTGTCCGCACCGCATCTAGGGTTGCCACCCGTACGGGATTGACCTGGACAGTCCGGGTTTGTAATCCTGTGCCCGGGTACAAGCCTTTCTTAGACCCGGGCACAGGATTCATTCAAACTGCAGAGACTCCGTCTCACCTGACAGCTGGGCGCTGGCGGTGAGCAGCGGCAAGCGTCAGGGTGAGCCGCGGCTGGCGATGAGCACTGTGGATGACCGAGACTCCGATTAGATAAGCAGCTGTCACAGCGGCAGGCCACGGCCGGGTGATCAGCTGAGCGCTCCCCGAGTCCCTCTAGTGATGCTAGCAGCTGCCTAGCCAGCGCAGCCTCAGAGAGCTGTCTTCAGAGTCTCCCTTGCTCCTCCCCTGCCTCCCAGTCCCTCCCTCCTTCTCTCTGATACGAGGAAGTCAGGAACAGGAAGTGACATCAGAGAGAGAGAGGCAGGGAGCTCAGTGGGAGAAATAATTGCCCAAGTGCCCAGACAGCCCAGTGCCCACTGTGCACTGCCTGCAGACAGTGCAGCAGTGTTTTTTCAACCTCTGAGACCAAGTCCTGTCCTAGTAGTTACTTCTAAAAAGGTATACAAAACATTTGAAGTGTAACAGTGTTTTAACGGGTTTCTGAATCTGTCATCACCAGAAAAAACGTTATGTTTTGTAGGGATGATCAGCTGTCACTGCGGGCACAGCTAGCGCAGGGCGGCGCTGTCTTCAGACACTCCCTCCCTCCTTTAAATGTTTTCTTTTACTATTGTTCCTCCTTGTGTTTCCTTTTACCCTACAGTCCTCTCTGATATCCTGTCTGCTTGGCCCGTTCCTCAGTTACAGCTTGCGCTCCACAGCTGGACCCACTTCCGGCCTGTGGAACGCAACTTCCGGTCCCGATGCGTTCCTTCCGTGTTCGGGTTTGGCTTGAAGAAAAGGTGGCAACCCTAACCGCATCAAGGAGGGCTGACCCATGCATCCTGCAGGAAAGCAGTTCCTGAAGTCTTCCACACAACTGCAAGACATCTTGAAAATGGCCAGGAAACTGTGCATGGACTTCAGCCACTCTTTCCCTGAAAAACACGCCCTCCTTGTGCTGCAAAGGCAGAATAGCGTTCCCCAACATCGCCTCATATGCAATGTTTCCACCCACTTAAACTTCAACCTCCACATGTTGGACCTAATATATGAGCAGAGGAAGGCTATGAATGAAGGAGCTGGAGGGCGAGGAGTAAGAGCAGGCAGAGAGGCAGGGACTCCCTCCGAGTCCCTTATGCAAATGCCAGATTCATGCTGAGTTGCTTGGATAGTGATAGCCATAATATCACCATTCGGCAGAGGAATGACTACTGGCTCTCCACCATGTTAGATCCACACTACCGGTCAAAATGTTTTTTTTTCCCCCCACCTGCTTAGAGCGAGGATGAACTAATCTACTATCGAGACATCCTATGTAGTCATTCGGTCACTGCCTATGTGCGATAATGTCCTTCCTCACGAAGTTCTGATGGGGGAGGGCTGTCCGCGCTCACGCTACACTGCCATGACTGCTAGAGGGGGGTGGGGGGCCCAGAGCAGCACCAGCTCCATCGGTAGCAAGTCTGGAGTCGCTAATGAGCAATTTGTTCACCTGCCTACTGAAGTAACCACAGAAAATCAGCAGCAACAGCAGGACATGGATCCGGACTTGAACCAGCAGGTGATGGCATAATTGGAGTGCACCCTGCCACCCCAGATCCAAGATCGCCTGGACTACTGGGCAGTCAAACTTCATTTGTGGCTGCAACTGGTCCAGTTTGACCTGGATGATATTAGTAGTGTGGCATCAGAGCTGGTGTTTAGTGCAGTGGGGGGGGGGGGGGGGGGGAGCATAGTTGCTCCAAAGACGACTGGTCTATGCACACAAAATGTTGACAAACTTACTTTTGCAAAGATGAATCTGGATCAGCCAGGATTTTCACATGCCAGTGCCTGATGCATCAGACTAGATCATTCTTGGTGCCACGGTGCCACACCAAAACATTGTGAAAAATTAACCTTCTAGCCATGTGTTTGAGATACTATTTTGATTCTGTCATCTGGGCCTGAGGCAGAAAACAGTTTGGTGCACGTCCTACCGCCACCCAGGATTGCTGGAAGGTTTTTGTTGCCTCCTATTGCCTCCACCTCCTACTCCGCTTCCTCCTCTTCTGCCGCCTCATCCTGTCAGTGTAACACCTGCACCACCAACTTCAGCAGAGCCAGGGATAAAACGACAGCAGGCTGTTCTGAAACTCATCTGTTTGGGGGAAAAAAAAACACATCACGCAGGAGCTGTGTATGGGCATGGAAAAACATACCAATGAGTGGCTGGTGCCACTGAACCTCAAGCACGGCCTGGTGGTATGCAGTAATGGGTCAAATCTCTTAGCAGCTCTGGGACACACATACCTTGCCTGGCACATGTGCTGATTTTGGTGTTGCAAAGGTTCCTGAGATATTACTCCAAAATGTTGGAGCTTCTGCAGAAAGTGTGGGCTGTCTGTGCACACTTTCAGTGTTCTCACCTTGCTGCTTCTCACCTGTCTGCACTGCTGCGTACCTTTTGCCTTTCTGCACACCGCCTCATATGCAATGTACCCACAAGGTGGAACTCCACCTTGCTCATGCTGGAGAGACTGTGGATAGTAGAGTTTCAGCTGCAGCACGCATGGGTGAGTCGCTCTGCGGAACTGCACCACTTCACAGCCAATGAGTGGGTCTCCATGCGGGACGTGTGTGCTGTGTTGCACTGTTTTGAGTCGTCCACAAACATGGACAATGCTGATGACGTTGTCATCAGTGTTACTATCCCACTTCTATGCCTCCTTGAATAAATATCTGTAAAGAATAAATCAAGGCAAACTCCTTGAATAAACACTTCGGGCGATGATGGATGAGGTGGTGGCAAAGGAGGAAGAGGAGGAGGACCAGGGATTATTCACATGGTTATTAGGCCAGTTATTCAAACGTGGCTTGGAGGGGGAGTTCCTGCACTAACAGCGACCAGGTAAACAACTGTCCAGCCAGGGCAAAGTTTTGGAGGATAAAAAAGGAGGGGGAGGAATAGTGTTCACAGCAGGGTGGCACCCAAATCGAAGAAACTTTATTTTGAATTATATCTTATTTCTCAGATGAAATAAATTGACAATGTCTCAGTCGGGATGACCTTTGACAAGTCTCATCTGTGTTAGCATATGTAGAAGGTTTTCTGCTGGAGAGACAGAGAGAGTAGGGAGAATGTCAGCAGTAAGGCTGTGTTCATATCACTGTTTATTTTCCTATTCTTCTGAACCCTCAGAGGAACAGCTGAAAAAGAGCAGATCCTGTAGTTTGAACATTCGTCTTCACACCATCAGTATTTGGTCAGCATTTGGTCAGTATTTGATCAGTATTTGTAAGGCAAAAAACAGGACAGGGTCCAAAACAGATATAAAATGTGATGGAAATATTTTCATCTGTTCTGTGTTTCAGACCCACTCCAACTTTTGGCCTCCAAATCATGATCAAATCCTGATGCAAAATTCTGACCGTGTGATAGAGAGCTCATGCTCAATTCATAGTACAGGATATGGAAAGGGAAGGACTGTAGCACCTGCAACTTGTTCAGGTGCATGTTCAGCTTCTGTCTGGTTGCATGCATACTGTTGTCTCTTTACAATCGCCTCGTGATCTATTTTTGGCGAAACCCGTGATGAGGAGTAGAAGGAGAAGGAGCATCAGGAGCAATAGATAAAGGGAAGGTACGAAAGTTTCCTTCTGCTGAGGTTGAGGATCCCTGACTTCTGAAGAAGGCGTGCTGGCAGCTGAGAAATGCAGCAGTTGCTGTGTCAGGCTGTACCACTACATTAATGCCACGGTTTTACCAGACCACTTTGTGGGGACAGTCCCTGTCTTGACACTGGGATGTGATGCCAATATTAGCACCCTGACCACGGTGGTGAGTACAGTGTTTTTTCACCAAAAAAATCTGCAGATCTCACCAACCCAATTAACCGGCTGAATATTTATTATGTATCCCTGTGACGGAGGCAAGTACATTTTTTTTCCAACCTAAAAAATAGGTAAGTCTCACCAACCCAATTAGCTGGTTGAATAACTATTATATATCCCTGTGACTGGCAAGTACAGTGTATTTTCACCAATAAATAGGTAGGTATCACCGACCCAAAATACCGGCTGAATATTATATATCCGTGTGTTGGTGGCAAGTACTGTGTTTTTTCACTAAAAATAGGTATGTCTCACCAATCCGCCCCTTTAACAGTGACCTCCACAGTATCCGCCTCTTTAACAGTGAATTCAACAGTGCCTGCCCCCTTAACAGTGACCTCCGCAGTGCCTGCCCCTTTAACAGTGACCTCCACAATGCCCATCCCTTTAACAGTGCTTAACCCTTTAACATTAACCTCCACAGTGACCACTCCTTTAACAGTGACCTTCACATTGCTCATTCCTTTAATAGTGACCACCCCTTTAACAGTGAGTTCCATAGTGCCCGCCCCTTTAACCGCCTCCGGACCGCCTAACGCAGGATCGCGGTCTGGAGGCGGCAGTCCCAGGCAGAGTCACGCATATATGCGTCATCTCGCGAGTCGCGAGATGACGCGCTTAGCCGGCCCGCGCATGCGCATCGCGTGCTGGCAAAAGTTAGAGGGGGGTCACGTCATCAGCTTGCCAGCCAATGATCGTGGCTGGCAAGCTGATGATTTTAAAAAAAAATGAATCAGAAGCCAGATAACACATTATATTTGTAAATATAATGTGTTAAATGGCTTCCCTGCTCCTCTTCTGGTCCTTTTCGTCGGTTGGTCTCAGCAGAGGAGCAGGCATCACAGTGAGTAGCACCAAACACTACACCTTAGCCCCAGATCACCCCCCTGCACCCCAATTAACCCCTTGATCACCCCTTCTTGCCCCTGTCAATCACCTAGTGAAAGGAAAAAAGTGATCAGTGTAAACTCTCACTCTATTTTTTCACTGGTATTGACTGTTGATAGTTTAGGCCCCTTGGTTAGGTAGTTTAGCGATCGGTTAGCGCCCAGCCCACCGCACCGCAGTCACTGATTCGCTGATTAGCGTATCGCTAATCAGCTTTTGTACTTTTATAGTATCTGTAAGTGATCAAAACTGATCACAGTCAGATCTATAATAGTATTAGTGTCACCTTAGTTTGCCCGATCAGGCCTTATCGGTCGCCCACACTTGTGTTCACCCACGCCCGCCCCGCCGCAGTGACAAAAAATATATTTTTTTGATCACTGCACAATCACTTTACAAGCGCTGCGGCGATAAAAAAAAATCTGTTTTGATATTTTTTATCAACCGCAGCGGCCTCCGGTACTTTGCTAGCCTCCCATTTGTAAGACAGGCTTGCTTTTTTTTTTTGGGTAGTCTCAGGGAATACCCCTAAATTTAGTAGCCCAAATGTCAAACAGGGGGTATTCTTCTGAAGAGGCCTACAGGCTTCTGACCCAGTCGGATGAGGAATGGGAACCCTCATCTGATGAATCTAGCGGGTCAGAATATGAACCTGTAGTAAGCAGTGGCAGTCTGACACAAAGTTCGAACGAGGAGGTTGAGGTCCCTGATACCACCAGGCGTACCCGGCCCTGTGTCGCTAGACCACAGGTTGCGCAGGATCCGCTTCAAGGGCAGCAGAGTGGGGCTGGCGCTGTCGGATTACGTGGTGAGGCATACACCAGCAGCGCAGTCCTCCCTGGACCTAGTACCAGCACTGCCGTACAACATGGTGAAGTGGCGAGCACCAGAAGGGCAGTTGAAGCTGGTACAGTGGCACGTGCAGTAGTTAGCCCGTCGCAGCCACCGCGCAGACAGGCCCGTAGACCCCCTAGAATCCCTGAGGTGCTGGCAAATCCTGATTGGCAGTCCCCAACTTCAGCCGCACCATTAGCTCCCCCTTTCACCGCCCAGTCTGGAGTTCGGGTTGAGACAGCTCAGATCGGTTCGGCCCTGGGATTTTTTGAGCTATTCTTGACTGCGGAGCTCTTGGACATAGTCGTGGCAGAAACAAACCGGTATGCCACACAATTTTTAACCGCCAACCCGGGAAGCTATTATGCCCAGCCTTTCCGGTGGAAACCAGTCCAAGTTTCCGAATTAAAAAAAATTCTGGGCCTTCTCCTCAACATGGGTCTAACCAAAAAGCATGAATTGCGGTCATATTGGTCCACGAACCCAATTCATCACATACCCATGTTCTCTGCTGCCATGTCCAGGGCACCATTTGAGGCCATCCTGCGTTTCCTGCACTTTAGCGACAACACCACCTCCCGTCCCAGAGGCCACCCAGCTTTTTACTGGCTCCACAAAATTCGGCCCCTCATAGGCCACTTCAACCAGAAATTTGCAGATTTGTATACCCCTGAGAAAACATCTGCGTAGACGAGTCCCTAATACATTTTACCGGGCACCTTTGGCTTCAAACAATACATCCCAAGCAAGAGCGCCCGGTATGGGGTCAAATTGTATAAGCTCTGTGAAAGGGCCACAGGCTATATCTACAAATTTCGGATCTATGAGGGAAAAGATCAGACCCTGGAGCCGGTCGGTTGCCCTGACTACCTGGGGAGCAGTGGGAAGACAGTCTGGGACTTGGTGTCACCCTTATTTGGCAAGGGGTACCATCTTTATGTGGACAATTTCTACACAAGTGTGGCCCTCTTCAGGCATTTGTTCCTAGAACAGATTGGCTGCTGTGGCACCGCGCAAACTAGTCGTGCAGGCTTCCCCAAAGGCTCGTTACCACCCGTTTTGCAAGGGGGGAGAGGGCTGCCTTGTGTAACGAAGAACTGCTCGCGGTGAAATGGAGAGACAAGCGTGACGTTTACATGCTCTCCTCCATTCACGCAGACACGACAATCCAAATTGAGCGAGCAACCAGTGTCATTGAAAAGCCCCTCTGTGTCCACGACTATAATTTGCTCATGGGAGGGGTGGACTTCAATGACCAGATGTTGTCTCCGTATTTAGTTTCCCGACGCACCAGACGATGGTATACGAAGGTGTCTGTATATTTAATTCAATTGGCTGTATATAATAGTTTTGTTCTCTACAGTAAGGCTGGGAGAACAGGATTCTTCCTCAAATTTCAGGAAGAGATCATCGAGAACCTCCTGTATCCAGGAGGTTCCGTGGCCCCATCCATCAGTGTAGTTTGCCGTCTACACAAGCGACATTTCCCCAGTGTCGTTGCTGGTACCTCAACCCAACCGTCACCCCGAAAAAGATGTTGTGTCTGTAGCAGGAGTGGAATAAGGCGTGACACCCTCACATCTCACAGGACAGGCACACAGGGCTATTAGGGCCCATTCACACACAGCTGCTGCAAACCTCTCCTTTCACCTGGGACAAAGTGCATAATGTACTTCGCCACATCTTTGGGCGATTTGCGCTTTGCACATTGTGACAAAAAAGAAAAACTTCCATGAACTCACTATGCCCATCACGAAATACCTTGGGGTGTCTTCTTTCCAAAATGGGGTCACTTGTGGGGTAGTTATACTGCCCTGGCATTTTAGGGGCCCAAATGCATGCAAAGTAGTTTGAAATCAAAATCTGTAAAAAATGGCCTGTGAAATCCAAAAGGTGCTCTTTGGAATGTGAGCCCCTTTGCCCACCTAGGCTGCAAAAAAGTGTCACACATGTGGTATCGCCGTACTCAGGAGAAGTTGGGGAATGTGTTTTGGGGTGTCATTTTAAAATATACCCATGCTGGGTGAGAGAAATATCTCGGCAAAAGACAACTTTTCCAATTTTTTTTATACAAATTTGGCATTTGACCAAGATATTTATAGCTCTATATTTATATGGGTGGTAAGTTGCATGACCGAGCAATAAACGGTGAAAGTAGTGTAGTGCAGAAGTGTAAAAAGTGGTCTGGTCATTAAGGGTGTTTCAGCTAGGGGGGCTGAGGTGGTTAACAGTAACCTCCTCTTTGAAAGTGACCTCCACAGTGCCCGCCCCTTTTATAGTGACTGCCCCTTTAACAGTGACCTCCACAGTGATCACCCCTTTATTATTTACCACCCTTTTAACAGTGATCTTCATAGTGGCCACCCCTTTAGCAGTGACCTCCACAGTCCCTGCCCCTTTAGCAGTGACCTCCACAGTCCCTGCCCCTTTAACTGTGACCTCCACAGTGCCCGCCCCTTTAACAGTGAACTCCACAGTGCCCACTCCTTTATCAGTAACCGCCCCTTTAACAGTGACCTCCACAGTGCTCCCGCTTCTATAACAGTGATCTAAATAGTGGCCACCCTTTAACAGTGACCTCCCCTGTATCCGCAGCTTGAACAGTGACTTCCACAGTGCCTGCCCCTTTAACAGTGACCTCCCCAGTGCCCTCCTCTTTAACAGTTACCTCCACATTGCTCGTTCCTTAAATAGTGACCACCCCTTTAACGGTGACCTCCACAGTGCCCACCCCTTTAACAGTGACTTCCACAGTGGCTGCCCCTTTAACACTGATTTCCACAGTGGCCGCCTATTTAACAGTGACCTCTGCACTGCCCGCCCCTTTAACAGTGATCTCCATGGTGCCCGCCCCTTTAACTGTGACCTCCACAGTGACCACCCTTTTAATAGTACTCGCCCCTTTAACAGTGACCTTCACAGTGCCCACCCATTTAACAGTGACCTTCACAGTGCTCATCCCTTTAACATTGACCGCCCCTATGACAGTGATCTTCATAGTAGCCACCCCTTTACCAGTGTCCTCCACAGTGCCCGCCGCTTTAACAGTGACCTCCACAGTGCCGGCCACTTTAACAGTAATCTTTATTGTGCCCGCCACTTTAACAGTGAGTGCCCCTTTAATAGGGACCCCACAGTGCCCACCCCTTTAACTGTAATCTCCACAGTGCCCACTCCTTCAACAATGACCTCGACAGTGGCTGCCCCTTTAACAGTGACCTCCACAGTGACCGCCCCTTTAACGGTGAATGCCCCTTTAACTGTGACCACCCCTTCAACTGTGACCTATTGGCTAATAAGGGACATGTGACCGTGTAAATGGCAGTTTGGATTTAAGTGAAAGGCTTGCTGGCTTCTATTGGCTAATGCAGGTCATTTTTTTGTAATCTCAGGAACGGTAAGTCCTAGAGAGCTGAGACCTAGTTTAAAACCTCCCCGGACACCTGATGTACCTGTGTGCGAAATTTGGTGAAGATCGGTCCAGTCATTTGGTTGCGCATAAAGAACATCCGGACATACTGACGTCCAGACAGAAACAAATTTTTATATATATAAGAGACTAGCAGAAGGACCCGGCTTTGTACGGGTATATTTCATCTATTTCATTTTATGTTTCTGTGTGTCGTAAAAAGATACCAACATCTTCCCCCATAACAGTGACCTCTAAAGTACCCGCCCCTTTAACAATGACCTCCACAGTGCCTGCCCCTTTAACAGTGACCTCCACATTGCCCGCCCCTTTAACATTGACTACCCCTTTAACAGTGACCTATTAGCTGATAAGGGACATGTGACCCCGTGTACAGTCTATTTATGGCTGTGTTGTTATGAAAACCTGGATAAATTAAATATGAACTTATATTGACTGACACACCTAATATGACTGAATATTTAAGGATCTGCAAACTGATAAAACCTGATGTACCTGTGTGCCAAATTTGGTGAAGATCGGTCCAGTCGTATGGTCGGGCATAAAGAACGTACAGACAGACAGTCGTCTAGACAGACAGAAACTCATATATATATATATATATGTATATAAGATGGAAGTTTAAAATGGAAATGCTATTATCCAGAGATGACTTGTGGGAGGTTACCACCACAGAGAGGCCACAGGACAATGATCAGGACTGGGACAAGAAAAACAGATAGGCACGGGCCACCATAAGCTTACTAGTGGAGGTCTGGAGGATGATGAGCTCATTCACATACGCCATGAGGGCATAGCGAAAGGCATGTGGGATGTACTGAAAAGACTGCATAAAAGATCCAGTTTAAACAGCAAATTGCTTCTGCTGAGGAAACTTTGCAAAATGAGGCTTAGCAGAGAACAGGACATGCAGGAACATATAAACTCCATGCTTGAAGTAATTGCACAACTCAGATCAATCGAAGAGAATAAAACAGACAGTCACGCCACAGCCATGTTGTTGTGCAGTTTACCCAGGCATGGGATTCAGCCAGTTCCCTCAGGTTCTCCAGATCCGGTTGTTAAAATTACAGCGGCAGGTGGAGATGAGCGCTTCCATTCCATAGTTTAGCTCCTTAGACTTTTTAAAAGTTGGGTGGTATGTGTGTGTAGTGTATACAGTTGCAAGAAAAAGTATGTGAACCCTTTGGAATGATATTGATTTCTGCACAAATTGGTCATAAAATGTGATCTGATCTTCATCTAAGTCACAACAATAGACAATCACAGTCTGCTTAAACTAATAACACACAAAGAATTAAATGTTACCATGTTTTTATTGAACACACCATGTAAACATTCACAGTGCAGGTGGAAAAAGTATGTGAACCCTCGGATTTAATAACTGGTTGAACCTCTTTTAGCAGCAATAACTTCAACCAAACGTTTCCTGTAGTTGCAGATCAGACGTGCACAACGGTCAGGAGTAATTCTTGACCATTCCTCTTTACATAACTGTTTCAGTTCAGCAATATTCTTGGGATGTCTGATGTGAATCACTTTCTTGAGGGTATGCCACAGCATCTCAATCGGGTTGAGGTCAGTACTCTGACTAGGCCACCCCAGAACGTGTATTTTCTTTTGTTTAAGCCATACTGTTGTTGACTTACTTCTATGCCTTGTTATGTTATGTTATGTTACTAAGTCCTTATATAGCGCTCTAGATGAACTCAATCCGATCGAAGCGCTTGTCGACGGCTATATTGGTGGGCCCCTCGTCATCCTACACAAAAAGCCAGGTCTTAACCAATCTCCTGAATTCCAGGTAATCTGATGTTGTTCTAATGTGTTCTGGGAGGGAGTTCCAGATTTTGGGGGCCATTACTGAGAAACGTCTGTCCCCCCTTGTCTTGAGGCGGGTTCTTGGCACCGACAAAAGGGAGGCTGAGGTGGATCTCAGTTCTCTAGGCGGATGGTGACGTGTTATCTTCTTTTGCAGGTAGATGGGACCTGTTTTGTAGAGAGCTTTGTGTGTTAAGCAGCACAGCTTAAACTGCACTCTCTCTTTCACTGGAGCCAGTGGAGTTCCCTGCGTGCTTTTGTGACAGAATCTGTCCAGTCTAGTTTCTTGATGAGCCGGATGGCTCTGTTTTGACAGTGTTGTAGAGCTCCCAGATCTTTCTCTGGCAGCCCCGCATACATTGCATTACCATAGTCCAGGTGGGAGTTAACTAGAGCTCCCACCACGACCTGTCTGCATGTGTTGGGAAGAAACGGTAGGGCTTTTTTTAGAAGGAATAGGGCAAAGTTTGCTTTCCGTATTACTTCTTTAATCTGGGGACGGAGGCTCATTTCTTGATCCAAGATTATCCCCAGACTCTTTCCTTGTGAGGCAATGGCAACATTTTCCCCGAAGATAGACGGGGCGGCAGCCTCAGGTGTTTTATGTAGTGCAATAAGCTCAGTCTTGGTCGGATTGAGTTTGAGGTGGTTATATGCTAGCCAGTTCCTGGCCTTATTTAGTCCTTCTTGCGTGAGCTTATAGTCATCAGCGGATTTCGATACTCTCAAAAGAATCTGTGTATCGTCCGCATAAGACTCATAGCTGATGTTATACTCCTTCAGAATAGCGAGTAGAGGTCGGACATAAATGTTAAAGAGTAATGGCGAGAGGGGAGATCCCTGAGGGACTCCCCACTCCACCTTCTCAACTGGGGAAAAGAATGAGCCCAGTTTGACTCTCTGAGTTCTGTTTTTCAGAAAGGAGTCAAACCAGGCAAGTCCGTGGCTATCTACTCCGATGTCAGCTTTTAATCTATTTAGGAGGATGGGATGACTGATAGTGTCAAAGGCTGCCGACATGTCTATGAGGACCAACCAGGTCCCCCCTCCCTCGTCTGCGACCCCTAGGGCTTCATCTCATAGGCTGACCAGGGCTGATTCCGTGCTGTGTGTTGGCCTAAAGCCCGACTGGTGTTCATCTAGAAGTCAATGCTTTTCTACGTGCAGCTGGAGTTGGCTTGCCACTGCTGTCTCCATTATTTTAGCTATTAGGTGGATGTTGGTAATCGGTCTGAAATTGGCCATTATATTTATGTCTGCGTCTGGTTTCTTGAGGAGGGGAGTTATGATTCCTAACTTGAGAGTCTCAGGGACGTTGCCACTGAGAAAGGAGTCATTTATAATTGTTAGAATTAACGGGGCAATGGTGGTCGTGCATTCAATAAGAGATTTAGTTTGGATATTAGAGAGGGGATAAGTTGCTTTAGACATGTTTTTCATGCTTTTTGTTAGGTCTTCAAGTTTTAATGGGCATAGGGTGAAGGTGTGAGTAGGGTTTGTCACTTTGTTCTCTATGGGGGGGACAGTTGCCTGTTGAGCTAGCAGGATGTCGTTTTGGATATCGTCGACTTTTTGTTTAAAAAATTTCGAGATGTCGTTGCAGAGGTCTTGGGATTCGGGGATGGTGGTTTTAAGGCCATCAGGGTTAGCCAGATCGAAAATGATCTGAAAGATCTTTTTGGGCTTTTGAGCAGCGTTTTCGATCTCGCTAGCAAAATGGTCTTGTTTGGCCTTAAAGATTGCTTTGTGGTAAATCGTCAGTTGGGTCTTATATTTTAGCTGTGATTCTTCTTTCGGATTTTTTCTCCATGCCCTCTCTAGTCTGTTGCATTCTATTTTCACTGTTTTTAGTTCTCTCGTATACCACGGTGCTTTTTTCCCTGATTTCTTTACCAGTCTTAAGGGGGCATGTTGGTCCGCCGTTTTTTTGACGATGTCGTCAAATTGTAATGTGAGTTTCTCGCAGGGCAATTTGAAGTCGATTTTACTGATGTGTTCTTCTAGGGTAGGTAGGATTTTGTCATATGTCAAGTTGTTGTTATTTCTTCGCCAATTTTTTTTTTCTCCTGTGGTTAGCTGCTTCGTATTAATTGGGATGTGAAGTTCGAAGGCTATGAGTTTATGGTCGGTCCAGAGCAATTCTTCTGGATCTTCTACCGTTAAGTTTAGATTTTTTTCAAAAATCGGATGGAGCAGGTGACCCGCTTTATGTGTGGGTTTGTCAACCCTTAAGGTGAGTTGGGCTAAGTCGAGCTGTGTGGTGACTTTTTGGGCTGGGGTATCTTGCCTATCGTTGAACCAAAGGTTAAGGTCCCCTAGAATAAGGAGTCTATGATGTTTTATTGTGAGATCCGTGGCCCAATCTATGAAGTTGTCTGTAAAATAAGTGCAGGGTCCTGGGGGTCTATAACATAACGCTATTATTATTGTGTATTTATTTTCGATCGTCAAACGTGCTGTGAGTGTTTCCCATGATGGGTTTTCCGTAGGAAGGTTAATTTCTGTTAATTTTATTGTGTTTTTATGTACAATCGCTATCCCTCCCCCCTGTTTGTTAGATCTGTTCTTTATGATGATCTTGTAGTCTGGTGGGAGCATTTCCCCGATGTCTACCCTGGACTTTTCTGTAAACCATGATTCCGTAATGAACAGACATTCATAATTTCTATCTATGCATAAATCGCGGATTTCATATTTATTTTTAACTGCCGATCTGGCGTTTATTAAGGCACATCTTAAGTCAGTGTGGAGGGATTTTCTTTTCGGGGGCCGTTTATTTTGTTCTGGATATTTTGGGTCTGTGCTATCTATGGTTTGTGGCGAATGGTTAAAAATATGAGACCCAGGATGACCGCTCTGGTTTCTCTGGTCCCTCCTGGCCCGGACGGGCTCAGATGGGCGTGTCCTCTGGACCGCCGGACCCGTCCGCCGGACCCGTCCGTGGTACGTGTACATTTTTTAGGTGTGAGGCGGCGTAAAGACGCCGAACGCCGTCCCTCTGTCGGCTCCGCCCCTCCCCTTGGCGTGCCACAGCGCTGGAGCCGTGCTTGGGGGCGTTCTTAGGCAGAGTCCGCAAAGTGCAGGTGCGTTCAGAGAAAATTGCAAATTGTGCCAAAAAGTGCAAGTGCTTGATGTGGTGGCCCCCAAGAGGGGTCGCCACTTTAGTAAGTGCGGGTAAGCCTTTTCAGGGTGTGTAGGCAGCGTGAGGGTCCCGAGTCGAATCCACCGACCGCGGCCTCTCGCACTGTTGTAGTTTTATGTGAGGGGTGGCGTAAGGACGCCGAGCACCGTCCCTCTGTCGGCTCTGCCCCCCCTTGGCGTGCCACAGCGCTGAAGCCGGGTAAGGGGGTGTTCTTGGGCAGATTCCGCAAAGTGCAGGTGCGTTCAGAGAAAATTGCAAATCGTGCCAAAAGTGCAAGCCCTTGGGTCGTTGTCCTCTTGCAACACCCATCTTCTGTTGAGCTTCAGCTGGTGGACAGATGGCCTTAAGTTATCCTGAAAAATGTCTTGATAAACTTGGGAATTCATTTTTCCTTCGATGATAGCAATCCTTCCGGGCCCTGACGCAGAAAAGCAGCCCCAAACCATGATGCCCCCACCACTATATTTCACAGTTGGGATGAGGTTTTGATGTTGGTGTGCTGTGCCTCTTTTTCTCAACACATAGTGTTGTGTGTTTCTTCCAAACAATTCAACTTTGCTTTCATCTGTCCACAGAATATTTTGCCAGTACTGCTGTGGAACATCCAGGTGATTTTGTGCAAACTGTAAACGTGCAGCAATGTTTTTTTCTGGACAGCAGTGGCTTCCACTGTGGTATCCTCCCATGAAATCCATTCTTGTTTAGTGTTTTACGTATCGTAGATTCTCTAACAGGGATGTTAGCATATGCCAGAGACTTTTGTAAGTCTTTAGCTGACACTCTAGGATTCTTCTTCACCTCATTGAGCAGTCTGCGCTATGCTCTTGCAGTCAGTGCTGAACTTACTCCATTTATAGATAATTTGTCTTACCGTGGACTGATGAACAGCAAGGCTTTTGGAGATACTTTTATAACCCTTTCCAGCTTTATGCAAGTGAACAATTCTTAATCGTAGGTCTTCTAAAAAGGTATTTTGTGCGAGGCATCATTGACATCAGGCAATGCTTTTTGTGAAAAGCAAACCCAGAACTGGTGTGTGTTTTTTATAGGGCAGGGCAGCTGTGACCAACACCTCCAATCTCATCTCATTGTTTGGACTCCAGTTAGCTGACACCTCACTCCAATTTGCTCTTGGAGATGTCATTAATCTAGGGGTTCACATACTTTTTCCACCTGCACTGTGAATGTTTACATGGTGTGTTAAATAAAAACATGGTAACATTTAATTATTTGCGTGTTATTAGTTTAAGCAGACTGTGATTGTCTATTGTTGTTACTTATATGAAGATCAGATCACATTTTATGACCAATTTGTGCAGAAATCCATATCATTCCAAAGGGTTCACATACTTTTTCTTGCAACTGTATGGTGAATTTATGTATGTGTACCATGTATATGGTGTATTTGTGTGTGTTGCATATATATGGTGTATGTATATGTAAACATGTGTCATGACGCTTAATGTCCGACATTGAGTAGGGAACCTGTTGTTTTGAATCCCACCCCTGAGTTTACCCGATACATATACTGCACTGATCAATGCGCTGGAGACACGGCCTGAGACAGATCTGACACTAGCATTTGTGAAAACCAGGCTCATAGATGAGTAGAAAGGAGAGAAGAAAGGAATTAGTTTATAACTCCACAGAAACCGACACCAGAACCGCTCTTACATCTACAGACGCAAGCTTACAAAGGAAGGAGACCAGGGTGTGTTTTAGATGCCACAAACAGGGACACATAAAGAAAGACTGTACTATATGAAAAGCAGAGCAAATGAGACAGTGTCCCTTATATACTAAACGAAAGGTCAAAATCACAATCTATGATCCATGGGAAGGAAACTGAAATGCCACATTTAAATTGACATGCCACCATAAATGTCAAGGCTGGTGCATCCACTCGGGGGCAACCAGTCACATGACGAGTGATAGAAGTTTTTCTTACAGAACTTGATCTAAATAACAAATAAACTATTCACCTTGCAGATGGAAGTAAAATACATGCAGAAGGATAATTTAGCCATACCAGTGAAAGATGTGCTTTATGTTCCTGATCTAGAAGGACTCTTATCTGTAAAGCATCTAACAGCCAGAGGACTCACTGTAAAACTCCAAGGTGACAAGGGTTCTATACAGGACGACAAGCAAACAATAGCAAGTGCCAAGCTGGATGATCATCTGTATCACCTCAACACAGTGAAGGAAAAGTTGAGACTATGTACACATAAGCACATTGACTATATACACATGTGGCACAGGCGTCTAGGTCACAGACACCCAGAATGCATACAGGAACTACAAAAGAGGAATCTGACAAAGGATCTAACAGTTTCCCCGTGTCCAGTTACTGTTAAGTGTGAATGTTGAATCAAATCCAAAGCTACAAGAGAAACACTTCCCAAAGTCAGTCAGAAGAGAACTTCACGACCACTTGACCTAGTTCACAGTGATGTATGTGGTCCCCTAAACTCACCTACACCTGGAGGCAACAGGCACATAGTGAATTTCATAGACGAATATTCAAGATACACAGTCACCTACCTAATGCAACACAAGAGTGAAGTTCTTGACAAATTACAAGACTATGTAGCAAAGACCAGTAACAAGCTTCAGAGGAAGCCTCTCATACTTCGGAGTGATAATGGAGGTGAATTCACAGGACATAAGATACAAGAGTACTTAAGACAGAATGGAAAAAGACAGTACCATACACACCAGAGCAAAATGGGCTAGCCGAAAGAAAGAACATAACTCTGACTGAAATGATCAGATGTATGCTGACAGACTTTCGACTACCACAAAAATACGGGGATGAGGCGGCAATGACAGCGACATATTTGCATAACAGACTGCTTTCCAGAACAGTGGAGAAAACTCCATATAAACTATGGCACAATGAGAATCCAGTTTAGAGTTTTTGGATGCAAAGTGTTCATCTACATTCCCGAAGAAAAACTCACCAAACTCCAAAACAGAGCATTTCAAGGTGTCTTTGTTGGATACAGTGACAATGTTAAGGGTTACAGAATTCTAAATCCCAAAACAGACAAGGTCACCATTAGCAACAGCATAACTTTTGTTAAAGATCTGAGAGACAATGTAATGACTAAAGATGGGCAAATTTTTCAAAATTAGATTCGGCCGGTTCGCTGAATTTTTTGAAAAAATTTGGTTAGATCTGAATTTATTTGCGGTGAATCGCATTAAAAAATGTCTATTTCCTGGCTGCAGAGAGCCTTTATAGTGTTGTAGAACACTGTGCTTGCAGTAACACGCATAGGGAGTCTGCTTTGGTAGTGAAATAATAATGTGAGTCTGTATGACATGCAGATGACAGGCGTCGCTCTTAGGATCACTGCACACTTCACTTATTTGGGCAGTCACAGGGCCAAAACTGACCAAATATCTCAAGTATGAACTCAGCCTTACAGGTCGATGTTAGTGCCAAGGAGAAGTGCACTTCTTTTACACCGTCATCAGCTGATTCCACATAGAACAGAACCTGTTCTATTAAATGCTTATACAAGTAGAGGCCCCCCCCCCCCCCCGACAGAGTGGAGAGGGTGTCAGCAGTAAGTTTGTGTTGATGTCATTGATTATTTTGCCCTTCCTCTGATCCATCAGAACAATAACCCCCAAAAAACGGATCCTGTCTGTGGAGCATCCGCCTTCACTTGGTCAGCATTTGGTCATTAATTCATCAGTACTGCTAACGCAAAAACAAAGCAGGAGTGGATCCAAAACAGAGATGACACGTGAATGGAATATTTGCATGTCTTCTGTGTGTTGTACCCACTCCTGGTTTTGGCTACCAAATCACAAGCCAATTCTGATGGGACCATACACGCCTTACCGCTGCTACACAGACAGGATCCGTGGTGCATATAATTTTTCATTCCTTCTGACAGATCAGAAGAATAAATTATGATATCAACCAGGCCGAAAGGCAAAATAGTGGCGCAGTCATGAAGTGAGGAGGGTGGGAACAGCATGAGAAGTCCATAGAGTGGCCCTATGACATAGTGGTGAGGAGAAAGCAGCATCAGGGGGCAACAGAGTGGCACAATGACAGCGTGAAGGTGGCAGCAGCATCAGTAGGCCACAGAGTGGCAAGTTGACATAGTGTGGAGTAGGCAGCAGCATGAGGAAACCACAGAGTGGCAAGGTGACATAGTGTTGAGGTGACAGCAGCATGAGGAGACCACAAAGTGGCCCAATGACCGAGTCTGGAGGTAGCAGCAGCATGAGGAGACCACAAAGTGGCCCAATGAAAGAGTGTGGACGTGGCAAAAGCATCAAGAGGCCACAGAGTGGCACAATGACAGTATGGAGGTGGCAGCACCATCAGGAGTCCACAGAGTGGCAAGGTGACATAGTGTGGAGGTGGCAGCAGCATTAGGAGACCACAGAGTGGCAAGGTGATATTCGTAGTGTGGATGTGGCAGCAGCATCAGGAGACCACATAGTGCCAAGGTGACATAGTGTGGAGGTGGCAGCAGCATCAGGAGACCACAGCATGGCAAGGTGACATAGTGTGGAGGTGGCAGGAGCATGAGGAGACCACAGAGTAGCAAGGTTAAATAGTCTGGAGGTGGCAGCAGCATCAGGAAACCACAGAGTGGCAAGGTGACATAGTTTGGAGGTGGCAGCAGCATAAGGAGGCTACAAAGTGGCACAATCACAGAGTGTGGAGGTGACAGCAGCATGAGGAGACCACATAATGGCCCAATGGCAGAGTCTGGAGGTAGCTTCAGCATGCGGAGACCACAGAGTGGCACAATGACAGTGTGGAGGTGGCAGCAGCATGAGGAGACCGCAGAGTGGCCCAATGGCAGAGTCTGGAGGTGGCAGCAGCATGAGGAAACCACAGAGTGGCCCAATGACAGAGTGTGGAGGTGGCGGCAGCATCAGGAGGCCACAGAGTGGCAAGGTGACATAGTGTAGGGGTGGCAGCAGCATGAGGAGACCACAGAGCAGCAAGGTGACATAGTTTGAAGGTGGCAGCAGCATCAGGAAGCCACAGAGTGGCAAGGTGACATAGTGTGGAGGTGGCAGCAGCATGAGGAGACCACAAAGTTGCCCAATGACAGAGTCTGGAGGTGGCGGCAGCATCAGGAGGCCACAGAGTGGCACAATGACAATGTGAAGGTGGCAGCAGCATCAGAAGACCACAGAGTGGCAAGGTGACATAGTGTGGAGGTGGCAGCAGCATGAGGCGACCACAAAGTGGTCCAATTACAGAGTTTGTAGGTGGCATCAGCATGAGGATACCACAAAGTTGCCCAATGACAGAACCTGGAGGTGGCAGCTGCATCAGGAGGCCACAGAGTGGCACAATGACAATGTGAAGGTGGCAGCAGCATCAGAAGACCACAGAGTGGCAAGGTGACATAGTGTAGAGGTGGCAGCAGCATGAGGAGACCACAGAGTGGCCCAATGACAGAGACTGGAGGTGGCAGCAGCATCATGAGGCTACAGAGTGGCACAATGACAGATTGTGGAGTTGACGGCAGCATCAGGAGACTGCAGAGTGGCCCAATGATAGAATCTGGAGATGGCAGCAGCATCAGGAGGCCACATAGTGGCACAATGACAGCATATGGAGGTGGCAGCAGCATGAGGAGACCACAAAGTGGCCCAATGACAGAGTTTGGAGGTGGCATCAGCATGAGGAGACCACAAAGTTGCCCAATGACAGAACCTGGAGGTGGCAGCAGCATCAGGAGGCCACAGAGTGGCAAAATGACAATGTGAAGGTGACAGCAGCATCAGAAGACCACAGAGTGGTAAGGTGACATAGTGTAGAGGTGGCAGCAGCATGAGGAGACCACAGAGTGGCCCAATGACAGAGACTGGAGGTGGCAGCAGCATCATGAGGCTACAGAGTGGCACAATGACAGATTGTGGAGTTGACGGCAGCATCAGGAGACCACAGAGTGGCCCAATGATAGAATCTGGAGATGGCAGCAGCATCAGGAGGCCTCATAGTGGCACAATGACAGCATATGGAGGTGGCAGGAGCAGGAGGAGACCACAAATTGGCTTAATGACAGAGTTAAAGGTGGCGGCAGCATGAGGAGACCACAGAGTGGCCCAATGACAGTGTGGAGGTGGCAGCAGCATCAGGGGCCACAGAGTTGCCCAATGACAGAGTGTGGAGGTGGCAGCAGCATGAGGAGACCACAGAGTGGCCCAATGACAGAGTTTGGAGATGGCAGCAGCATCAGGAGGCCACAGAGTGGCAAGGTGACTGCCACTCGTAATGGGGGAGTGGAAACACCAGAATACACAGAGAAGGGAATAGACCAGAGTCTAGGCCTCAAGGAAGAGGGATGGTGACCTCATAGGAATTCCTAGACCTCTCCCTGACTCCTGCCAGTATGAGTTGACTCAGATAGTGGAAATACTCTTTCACCGGAACCTAGCCCTGGAGACCCTGGAAGCCCTAGGAACGGTGGCATGAGACTACTGATGAAGGAACCAGCATCTCCCTGAGGCCTAGAATACAACACACACAAGCCAACAACAAAATGCAAAACAAAATGCACTTATCTTTAAAGAAGAATGGAGATGCAGGAGATCCAAAGGCCCAGCTCAACCAACACCAAGGAGGAAATATCAATTGCATGGTATGCAGTGTGAGAAAGTACTAAATAGATCCTCTGTAATGACCATGAGCTGCACCTGACGAGAGGTGTGGTCATTACTAAACAACAACACTGCAAGGTGAGAACAGAGAGACTGTCAGATAACCTCACGTGCTGCCAGTATCTCAGATCTTTTCACTTCTGTCATGGGAGGGACAGTGACAGTAACATAGTGTGGAGGTGGCAGCAGCATCAGAAGACCACAGAGTGGCAAGTTGACACAGTGTGGAGGTGGCAGCAGCATGAGGAGGCCACAGAGTGGCGAGGTGACATAGTGTGGAGATGGCAGCAGCATCAGGAGGCCACTGAGTGGCAAGGTTACATGGTGTCGAGGTGGGTGGCAATGCCAGTACCCTCTGAAGATGGTGGGTTAAAGATAGAGCACTTGGCATCAGATGTGTAACATCAGGTGGGTGACAGCATCGGAATAGTAGCTGAGTCATGTAGCCAGAAGAAACCGGTCTCTTTTGATGCATGAGGTATTGGTGGGTGAAAATCCTGGCTGATCCACGCCTGATTCATCTTGAAAAAAAGTCAATCTCTCCACATTTTGGGTAAACAGGCAAGTTCTTCTTGGGGTAACTATGGCCCCCTCCGCACTAAACACCCGCTCTGATGAAAAAATACTGGCCGGGCAGGACAGCTTTCCCAGGGCAAACTCTGCTGGTTGCTGCCACAAATCCAGTTTGGCTGCCCAGTAGTCCAGCGGATCTTCAATGTGGGATGGCAGGGTGCTGTTCAAGTATGCCACCACCTGCTGGTTCAGGTTCTGCTCCAGGTCTAGCTACTGCTGCTGGTGAGTATTTTCTTCACTAGGCGGGTGAAGAAAGCTGCTCATCAGTGACTAGACTCAAGTTGCTGCTGATGGGTCTGGAACTGCTCCTACCCCCCACCCTGCCACAGCAGCCATGGCAGAGGAACGTGAGCGCAGAGGGCGCCCCCGGTCAGACCTGCGAGAGGATAGACAATGGCTCAGATAGGCAGCGGCCAACTGACTACATAGGATGTTTCTATAGAAGTTCAGTTTGTCCTCCCTCTCAGTGGGTATAAAAAAGGCCTCCATTTTAAACCAGTAGCAAGGGTCCAACAAGGTGGAGAGCCAGAAGTCATCCCTCTGCCGAATGCTGACAATTTGGCTTTCACTACGCAAGCAAGTGAGCATGCATCAGGAAATATGTGCAAGTGACTCGGAGGGACACTCCAATGTCCTCCCTCTCCTCCTCCAGTTTAGCCCCCACAGGGCTCATGTGGCCGTAAGTTCTAGGCACCATGTCTTAATTCCCCTGACCAGCCAGAATTGCCAGAATCTGTTCCAGGACATGAAGCAGTGGAATGACATTGTTCATCCCGTAGTCCCGGCGACTGGCAAATAACGTGGCCTCCTCAAAGGGCCTGAAACGGCAGGTGTCATGCATGAGCTGCCACAGGCTGACATCGAAGTTACACAGAGGAGTACTCCTGTCCGCTTGGTTCATCAAGAAATCGTTTATGCTTTTCTCTGTACAGTCGGTCCAGCATATGGAGGGTCGAAATCCAACGGGTGGAAACGTTGCATATTAGCCTATGTTGGGGGATGCAGTCCTGCCTCTGCAGCTCAAGAAGGGTGTGCTTTGTGGTATATGAGTGGCTAAAGTGCATGCAAAGTTTCCTGGCCATTTTTAGGATGTCTTTCAGATGGGTGGAATACTTCAGGATTGGAACCGCTTGACAACCAGATTGAACACGTGTGCCATGCAGGACGCATGACTCAGCCTTCCTTGGCGCAGTGCTGACACCATGTTCTTCCCGTTGTCAGTCACCATGGTTCCGACTTTGAGTTGTCGCGGAGAAAGCCACAATTCGATTTCTTGATGAAGGACACGGAGCAGTTCCTCCCCTGTGTTACTCCGTTTGCCCAGGCAAATGAGGTGCAGAACAGCATGACACGGCCGCTCCCTGCACATGTGGTATGTTAGAGGGGCACTGTGAATATGTCCCTGCAGTGGAGGCTGAGGACACGGTGGGGGGTGAGGAGGCAGAGGCGGACATTGTCGCAGGACTAATGGTATGATAACGTGGAGGCGGAAGCGGCGTCACCTGGCTAAGTTGCTGGTGTGGCTGTGCAGCAACCATATTCACCCAGTGGGCCGTAAAGGACATGTATTGTCCCCGACTAGTGCTGAGTGTCAGGGGCAATATTCAAATTCAGAATATTTCTCGAATTTGCGAATATGATTTTGATTGCGAAAATCGGCAATGTAATATGCGCTTAATGCGCGCGCAATATAGGCGTGGGTCACTATAGGTAAATTTTTCAAGCTGCTAGAAGTTTCTAGACTGGAGAAAATGGTTGGCACGACAGAACATTACAATAGCTTTATATGCAGATAGAGTGCTCCAATATATTCGCAATTGCAAAATCGGAACTGATGATGCAAATATTTTGGTGCAATATGTTCAACTTCACATTTTAACAAGTATGACTACTTATTAGTGATTGGTGCACTAAGTATTGTTGTGAACTTGTGACATCACAGCACTATGTATGTATGTATGTATGTATGCAGCATACAGTTGCAAGAAAAGTACATACATACACACACACACACACACACACACACACACAGCACATGTATGTATGGACAGCAGAACCTATCAGCTACACTATATCACTATCTAACCTACATTGACTCCCACTTACTATCTGTATTATATATATTAACTAACTGACTAACTAGTTAAATAACAATCTGATGTAATGACACAGGAAAGCAGAGAGCACAGCAATAACACTGCTGCCTCTCTCAGATCTACAAAATACTGCATACAAGGGTGGCTGGGAAGGGGTTCTTATATACTAAAGGGGTAGGCAACATTGCTATTGGTTGCTAGGGATGTTGCTAAGCTCAGACAAAGACATTGCAGCCTCCTCATTGGCCGACAAGCAAGAAGGGAGGGTACTGATGAAAAACAAATTCTAGAATATTCGAAATTCCGAATATATATCACTAAATATTTGTGAATTCTCGAAGTGCCGATATTCGCCATAAATATTTACGATTCAAATATTTCCGCCCAACACTATCCCTGACTGCAGTTACAGCTCCACACGGAGCTGCCGTGCACGTTAGAACACACAGATAGGCTCAAAGACTGTCCCACCTTCTGTTCTACATGTGTGTGCAGGTCTGGTTCTGCCTTTTAGGCAAAAAAATTACAGCTTGGAACTCTCCACTTTGGCACAAGATGATGGAAAGGACAGGCTGCTCTCTTTTGCTGAGGTGGTGGAGCCTTGATTGCCTGAGACCGGGTGCGTGCCACTGGGTGATGAAGCGGTTGCTGCGGCTGGCTGGACCACCACATCGGAGCCACGGTTCTCCCAGGCCACTTTATGGTGACGCTGTATATGTTGACGCACGGCCGTGTTGCCAACATTGGCACCCTGGCCTCGCTTCACCTTTTGCCCACAGATTCTACATATGGCCATGTTTACCTCATCTGGCGGCTTAACAAATAACTGCCACGTCGCTGAGTAGGTGATTTTACCCCCAACACTATGCACTGACTGACTGCTACTGCAGCTGCTTCGGTGAACCAGTGCCCTGCTACTGTCCAGGCAGGTAGGCTCCTGTGAAGCGGGTGGTCTACTCTGAACATGTTTGGCTCCCGACCTCCCACTGCTGCCACCCTGCTGACTCCCGCCCAAGCTGGCGACTTGCTGGCTCTGCCGCTTCCTCACGGCAAGATGCCACCCTCTTCTCCCGATGATGAAGCCCCTTCGTCACCTGGCTCCCAAGTGCGATCTGCTACATCATCATCATCGAGTACTGTCTGCACGTCACTGATGACCTCATCAACTGTCTCTGGGTCAGGAGCAACACCAACTACCACACCACTCTCCTTATCACTACTTGCCCACCTAGCGGAGGAAGCGGTGGATGTCTCCTCCACATCTTGGCTTGCCAGTAGCTGCTGACTGTCCTCTGGTAGCTCGTCCTCGCTGTATAGTGGGGCTGAGGCCACATCATATAATACTTCTCTGGCTAAAGAAACAGAAAAGGACAGAGGTAGTTTGAGGACAGGTGAGGGCCCAGGGCCTGTTCCCGGGCCATGCCAACTAAAGATTGTGTCTGATGAACCCACCGACTCTTGGCTAAGGGTGTCTGATGTCACTTGGGACGAAGTGGATGACCGAGTCAACCATTCAAGAACCGCTGGGTTGCTGGTCAAGACATGACCGCTAGATGACATCGGGATCGGCCTCTCGCTGCGACTCCTGCTGCCACGCCCCCTTATTCTGCTTGTAATTTTCTCACGTTACCACGCAACGGCAAATACTTCGTTTGTGCCACTAATACATGCAAAAAATGGCTTTAGAACATTTAACTGCACCGCTAAACGGCAAATATATTTTCATTTTGCCACTAATACACTGCAAAAATGGCTTTAGAACATATAACTGCACCACTGACTGGCAAATATATTTTTGTTTTGCCACTAATACACAGCAAAAATGGCTTTAAAACATAACTGCACTGCTGAACGGCAAATATATTTTCGTTTTGCCACTAATACATGGCAAAAATGGCTATAAAACATATAACTACACCGCTGACTGGCAAATATACTTTTGTTTTGCCACTAATACACAGCAAAAATGGCTTTAGAACATATAACTGCACTGCTGAACGGCAAATATATTTTTCTTTTTCTGCTCATACACGCCACAAAACACTTTAAACCATATAACTGCACTGCTGAGTGGCAAATATATTTTTGTTTTGCCATACACTCCAAAAATGGCTTTAAAACATATAACTGCACATCAGAACTGCAAATATTTTTTTGTGCTGCCACTAATACGCTGCAAAAAATGTCTTTAAAACATAACTGCACTGCTGAACGGCAAATACATTTTTTCTTTTTCCACAAATACACGCCACAAAAGACTTTAGAACATATAACTGCACATCTGACCGGCAAATATATTTTACTTTTGCCACTAATACACGACAGAAAGGGCTGTAATTTTCGCACTTCACCACACAAAGGCTAATAAGCCCCTTTTTCCCACTAATTCTAGCCAAAAAATGCTTTAGAACATATAACTGCACTGCACAAGGGCAAATAAGACACAAAAAATATTTCCTTGTAATAAACCCTGTTAGTGACCGTATCAAACAGCACTTGCACCCCAATAACAAGAACGGTTTGCTGGAATTGCAGAGCAGTGTAATTGCAGCCATTTTAGAAAAAAATGCTATTTGTTACCACAAATTGCTTCGGTGCGAATTAAATTTTTCCTGAAATTAGGTTTAAATTCCACTTCCTCATCTATATTAATAACAACAGAAGAAGCAAGAGAAAAATGACCAGCCCACCTCTGTAACTTTTGAACTATCAGTTGAAGTGAGTGGAGACTCTACCAGTACTGAAGAGCAGACACAAGCAAGGTCAGAACCGAGGCGCTCAACGAGAGAAAACAAAGGTAAACCACCTGTACGTCTCTCATACAAGGCAAGCACTGCCAGTGCCAATGGACCTGCAACCTGGGAAGACATATCTCAGCTTTCAGAAGGGAAAGCCAGTAAATGGATAAAAGCTGCTGAGGGAGAGATAAAATCCATACATGGACACTTACAGAACTACCACCTGGAACGAAAGTCATAGGCATTAAATGGACTTTTTAAGTGAAGTACAATGCAGATGGCACAGTTGAACTATACAAAGCAAGACTCGTAGCCAAGGGATATTCTCAAAAATATGGAAAGGACTATGATGAGACATTTGCGGCAGTAGTCAAGTATGCTACAGTAAGGACTAGTAGCCGTCACTGGTTATGTTTCTGCAATAGCCTGATTCACCAGTACGTGGCAGTGCTGGTTAGCAGAGGATGGAACCTTTTTTTCCATCTTTCTTGCTCCCTCTAGGGAGGAGATTAGTTAAGAGTGAGTTCCAGCCTACCCCTCCAGGGGAGAGGTTTTGTGTCCAGCGCTTTCCCCGCTGGGGAAGGAAGCAGGCCTTGTCCTGTGTGGACAGGCCCTGCCTGTGACTTCTAAATGGTTGCATATCGCCTCCTGGGCTTGCATTGCCCCACAAACCAAGCCAAGAGAGCTTGAAGTCAGAAAGAAAGATTCCCTAAAATAAAGACATATAAAGACAAAGATAAAAATACAGAAAGAGTCAGACTTCAGAAAGCTAAGTTGCAGCCTACAGCAGAAAAGGAAAAGTTCCTATTTAATCCAGCCAGCATAGCAGTGCTGAGAGAGTTCAGATGTAGCAGGGCTGAGATTGTTTGCCTGCCAAAAGGTAAGCCAAAGTCTGCTGAGGACCAAGATAAAGCCGTAAGATTGTCTTTGATGCAAGTTTATTCAAGTAAAACTACTGTTCAACGTTATATTAAGTCTAGACCCCGTTTTTTTCATCATACCCTCCAAGTTAATCACCCCTTTTGCACTGCTTTGGACAACCACGTCTGGGACCCATGGATATCCAGGTAGGAGCACCGTGGCACGTGATTATAATATCTACAGGGACATTGTGGGCTACCCTACACAACTCTTGCATTCCTACATCTGGGTATCAACACCACTACACTTAAAAGGGAACTCCATGTCCTCGTTGCTTCAATGTAACTGGCGTCACGACAACTTGCTCTATTAGAGGGACATACACTCACCTAAATAATTATTAGGAACACCTGTTCTATTTCTCATTAATGCAATTATCTAGTCAACCAATCACATGGCAGTTGCTTCAATGCATGTAGGGTTGTGGTCCTGGTGAAGACAATCTCCTGATCTCCAAACTGAATGTCAGAATGGAAAAGAAAGGTGATTTAAGCAATTTTGAGCGTGGCATGGTTGTTGGTGCCAGACGGGCCGGTCTGAGTATTTCACAATCTGCTCAGTTACTGGGATTTTCACGCACAACCATTTCTAGGGTTTACAAAGAATGTTGTGAAAAGGGAAAAACATCCAGTATGCGGCAGTCCTGTAGGCGAAAATGCCTGGTTGATGCTAGAGGTCAGAGGAGAATGGGCCGACTGATTCAAGCTGATAGAAGAGCAACGTTGACTGAAATAACCACTCGTTGCAACCAAGGTATGCAGAAAAGCATTTCTGAAGCCACAACACGCAAAACTTTGAGGCGGATGGGCTACAACAGCAGAAGACCCCACCGGGTAGCACTCAAGACGCCAAACCAGTAAAATCTCCCATGGAAACCAGCTACCTGAAGGAGATGAACAGCCAAGATACCCTGTTATCAACTAATACTCAGTACAGGGAAGCAATAGGGAAATTGCTGTACCTTACCACAGAAAGCTTTCAATGCCAAGTCAGATGACCAGGAATGCTGTAAAGTGAATTATTCGCTATCTTAAAGGGACTTTGCACTACAAGCTAAAGTTAACAGCGAGTGATAAGAGCACCCTAATAGGATATGTGGATGCTGACTGGGCCGGAGACACCAGCGACGGAAAAGCTACCAGTGGCTACTAGTTTCTTCTGTCAGGAGGTGCTATCAGCTGGACTAGCAGAAAGCAGCTCTCTGTTACACTATCTTCTACTGAAGCAGAGTACGTTGCAGCAGCGCAGGCAAGCCAAGAAGTTAAATGGCTGACACAACTGTTAACAGATTTGGGTCAAACACAGTTGGGACCAACAAAAATCTTTGAGCACAATCAAGGATGCCTTGCACTTGCACAGATGGAAAGAGTTAACTCGAGAACCAAGCACATCGATGTAAAGTTCCACTTGCTTAGGAATCTTCAAGAACAGGGACTTCTTGAGTTACTTTATTGCCCAACTGAGGATATGACAGCAGATATCCTTACAAAGCCCCTGACCGCTGAAAGACACTCAAGGGCATAGAAATAAGATGGGTTAAGTCTTATATGTTGAGACGGGGTGTTGGCAGTGTTGGACTGGGGTTCCTAGGGCCTACCCTACAGCTACCAAAAATAAATATTACTTGTTCATTTTTCGGGCTCATGCACATAAATATTTGCAGTTTATCACACAATACAGTGTGCAAAGCAGAACGATATTGTGCACTGCTCTATATGAAATTGTTTCTCATTGTAGTTAATAACCTAATCTGTTAAGGTCCCTTTACACTGGGCGACAGAGCAGGAGATTGTTGGGAAAGAAGTGTTCCTTCCCGACAATTGCCTGCTCTTTATCGGAGGAGAACGCTGTATTTAAATTTCCATTGTATGGGCAGCAGTGATCACTACGGTCATTGTTCTTCCCCATACTGACTAGTTGTTTGCCGGCAGCAGATCGTGATTACACAGCACAATCTACTTCCAGTAAATGAGCATTTTGTTAGTTCATTAGTTAATCAGCCTACGCGGCATCCACCGCAGCCAGTACGCCCAAGAGCTACTAAAGCGAGCAACATGGTAACCCGTGTCACAGTGAACTACACTGTGACAATATGTCTAGCTTTATTTTTTTACATAATAAATAATAATAATAAAAAATAATTACATAATAAAGCATTTAAAAAAAAAATATCATGTTTCCATTTCTGAAAGCCATGTATTTTTTATTTTTTTGCCAATGATCTTGTGTAGGGGCTCCTTTTTTGCAGGCAGAGTTGACATATTTATTGATGCATTTTTTGGGTGCATAGGATTTTTTGATCGTTCAATATTACACTTTTTTGGGCAAGGGGACAAAAAATTGCTTTTTTTTTTATGGCATTCACCTGAGGGGATAGGTCATGTCATTTTTATAGAGCAGGTCGTTACAGACGCAGCGATGCCTAATATGTCTATAATTTTTTTATTTCTATTAAAGGGGTTGTTTCATCTCAGACAATAGGGGCATATTGCTAGCATATGTGCCCATTGTCTTATAGCCGCTGGGACCCACACCTATATTGAAAACGGAGCCCTGAAAGTGGTGGAGGGCGAGCTGCGCATACGCAGCTGCCCTCCATTTATTTTCTATAGGGCCACCACAAATAGCCGTGTGCTGGCTCGGCTGTTTCCGTCGGGCAGTGCGCTCCTGAGGGGATAGATCGGGTGATATTTTTATAGAGCAAGTCATTACAGACACAGCGATACCTAGTATAAGTCTGTTTTTATTTTTTTTCTCTGTTATTTATAATTTTATGTGACTTTATTATGGGAAAGCTCTGTTTTTTGTTTTTACTTGAAACCTAGGTATCTTACAGGTTAATACTAAAAAAACAACAACTAAAACACAAAATGAAACAAAAAATACTGTATTTTTTACATTTACGTCTACGGAGCTGTGTGAGGACCCATTTTTTGTGGGGTCGATCTGTACTATATTGATACCGTATGTTGGAGTGTGTATGAGTTTTTTTTTTTAGCAATTTTTATTCAAATTTTTGTAGCATGCAATCATAATTATGATATTAAATTACAGGAAAACTACAACTCTCAGCAGGCCCTAAAGGTTTGCATCTCACAGGGCATGCTAGGAATAGTAATTTACAAAGGGGAATGCAGTAAAATGTGAAATTATATTTTTATTAAACTATAGATTTACCTATATTATATAATACTGTCTGGGGGGACTAGCGGCAGCTGTGATGTCCACCACTGAGTCACAGGCAGCTTCTGTTTCATGGGGGACACAGCAGCACCACCAGCACGTCTGCACACTCAGGAGCACAGTAAAAGCCCGCTGCCGCGCTCTGCAGACTCCATATTATGGGTGGGCGGCAGGGCTCCGTGAGGACGCAGCGTGCGTGCAGCGCAGGGAGTGAGAAGGAAGCGCAGGCACCGCACCACATGTATCGAGAGACGGGTCCTGCCACCCACTGAAAGATGGCAGTGCCAGCTGCCAGCATAACCGCAGGGCAAGTAAAGTGTATGTCTGTGTAGCTCTGCTCTTCCTATTGAAGCAGCAGGAAGGGGCGCTTGCCTGCAGAAAGCTGGGGCTGCCTGCCACTGCTGACTAGACCAGAGGTCGTGCAACATTTTTTCCAGAAGAGTAAAAATACTCCTCAATGTAACGGATCTCCTAGAACCCCGACCGGGTACCTCCGTTAATGGATGCTCCCAGTGCCTCCCGGGGACTCCAAGCACTCCGCTCGACACCGATACCACCACAGGAACCAGGAACCAGGAACAGCTCTTACAAGAGCTAGTAGTAATAGCCAGGAGAGTATACACGTATAGCAATCCCCACACACATGAGACGAGGCTCTATGTTGAATGTAAAAACAGCAACTCTTTATTGAGGGCTACCCACCCGTATTTATGCAGGTCCCCATCTAGTTGACACACCCCTAGGGGACCAGAAGGAAGACTGCGACACAGGACAGATACAACACATCCCTACAATGCATCATGGTTTCCTCCTCTCTGTCCTGGAAACAACCGAGGAGCTATCCAATTATCTCTCAGGACAAAGGGAAATCGCCAATACACATGTGGAGACAACAGGACAGACATCACCATTTAAACACACAATGGCACAATGGGACAATAGAACAATGGGACAATAGAAACACACCCAGCATATTCCTCCCCTCTGTCTATCCACTCAACTATCTCTCAAGCTGACAAGTTACACTTATTATAAATTGTTACAACTTTGTGAGTTTACATTGTCCATACATATAACTTACATCAATTTAACCAGTATAACTTGGGGACAAACCTATCCAAAATTCACTTGAATAGGTTCAGGGGTTTAAAAGTTAGCAAAAGTATCTCAAAGGGCCGTAATCCTGGGGCAGGAGGCTGGCAAACAGCCCCCTCCAAAACACTGTGGCGAGGTTGGTTTCGTCACACTCCTCTTAACAATTTCGAGGAGTATTTTTAGCCGAGGAGGAGTATAAATTTTGCGGTAATTCATATATATAATGCATAGGTCCACATAACATTATGAGGCTGATATTTCTAAAGGGAAACCATTGCTAGTCTCCCATACAGAAATACATGTAGACAATTTTACATCCAACATCATACACTAAACATAAGACCACTGCTGCCATACACAGTGCCCACCTGACGCTGCTATACACTGCACCCACCTGATGGTGCCATACACTGCACCCACCTGATAGTACCATACACTGCGCCCACCTGACGTTGCCATACACAGCGTCCACCTGATGCTGCCATACACAGCGCCCACCTGACACTGCCATACACTGCGCCCACCTGACGCTGCCATACACAGGGCCCACCTAACGGTGCCATACACAGTGCCCACCTGATGCTGCCATACACTGCGCCTGCCTGATAATGCCATATACTGTTCCCGCCTGATGTTGCCATACACAGCGCCCACCTGACGCTGCCATGCACAGCGCCCACCTGACGCTGCCATGCACAGCGCCCACCTGATGCTGCCATACACTGTGCCCACCTGATGCTGCCATACACTGCGCCCACCTGACGCTGCCATACACAGGGCCCACCTGACGCTGCCATACACAGGGCCCACCTGACGCTGCCATACACAGGGCCCACCTAACGGTGCCATACACAGTGCCCACCTGATGCTGCCATACACTGCGCCTGCCTGATAATGCCATATACTGTTCCCGCCTGATGTTGCCATACACAGCGCCCACCTGACGCTGCCATGCACAGCGCCCACCTGACGCTGCCATGCACAGCGCCCACCTGATGCTGCCATACACTGTGCCCACCTGATGCTGCCATACACTGCGCCCACCTGACGCTGCCATACACAGGGCCCACCTGACGCTGCCATACACATGGCCCACCTGATAATACCATACACTGCCCCCACCTGACGTTGCCATATACAGCGTCCACCTGATGCTGCCGTACACAGCGCCCACCTGACACTGCCATACACTGCGCCCACCTGACGCTGCCATACACAGGGCCCACCTGACGCTGCCATACACATGGCCCACCTGACACTACTATATACATAACATACACAGCTCTACGACATGTCCATTACACAGATAGTTTACTATATACACATTGCACACACAGCTCTGCTATATGCCCATTACAAAGATCGAACTACTGTGTGCACATTATACACAGAAAATGGTACAATAGACTGGTTACACTGACATAGCCCTGCTTTATACACACCTTCCATACATGAAGTACCTCTGCATTCTCCACAGCAAAGCCTGTGTTCCCCTAACTCCTCCCACACACATGGCTAATCGCATGACTGTGAAATCACCACAGGTCCTGTAACCACAAAGTAGTGTTTGGTCCAGTTTCTGAAGCTGCTCCTGGTGAGAGAGATGTCAGTGAGGGACGGGGCTTCTTGGGAGAGGGGCGGGGCTTCAACTAGGCATGGCCCACCGAGGATTTCCCGTCTCCCCATTGGGCCAGTCCGAGCCCGGGTGTTGGAGGTACAACAACTTACAGCTTAGTCTATTGCTGGAGTTACTTCTGCTGGATCGACTGCAGTTCACAGTTATAACACTAGATGTCGCTGTTACTAATGCTGACTGGTAGTCTATGCATTTTTATGATGTGTTGTATTTCCTGTACAGGTGAACTCACAGATTTTTTCCTGTGACCTTCTGTTATTGCACGCGTGTCCCAATAAAGCCAGTTCCTGTTACTCCACAACGTCTGATCTGAATTGACTCTGCTACACTTAGCAATCATACTCTGCAACATTTTGACCTCTGCGACTCCCACCCATTCTGATAATAAAGGCTAGGGCCCTGCTGCAAAAGGGAAAACAGCTAATCCACCCGCCTATGTTTGGTTACTGACTGTGAAGGAGAAGGAGGTGACCATGGTTTCTGGAAGGCTGGTGACAGACAAAAGGATCTTCTGTCTTGGCCTTTCTCCTTACCACATTCACAAAGTTGGGTTTTAATTTAATCCAGGTAGCAAAATATGACAGGGCATCTAGGGAGGTTGGATTGTCCTGGCCTGTTAATTCATCTTTGATTTGGCTGGAGAGCCCTTACCAAAAGGCTATGACTAATGCCTCAATACTCCAAGCCAGGGACAAGGCCATAGTGTGAAACTGAATCATATGCTGTCCCACTTTGGGGTGTACTTTGTTTTTTTCATGACTATTAGTGTTGATCACGAATATTCAAATTTTTATCGCGAATATAGGTACTTAGAAAATTCGCGAATATTTCAAATATACAGGTCCTTCTAAAAAAATTAGCATATTGTGATAAAGTTCATTATTTTCTGTAATGTACTGATAAACATTAGACTTTCATATATTTTAGATTCATTACATACAACTGAAGTAGTTCAAGCCTTTTATTGTTTTAATATTGATGATTTTGGCATACAGCTCATGAAAACCCAAATTTTCTATCTCAAAAAATTAGCATATTTCATCCGACCAATAAAAGAAAAGTGTTTTTAATACAAAAAAAGTCAACCTTCAAATAATTATGTTCAGTTCTGCACTCAATACTTGGTCAGGAATCCTTTTGCAGAAATGACTGCTTCAATGCGGCGTGGCATGGAGGCAATCAGCCCGTGGCACTGCTGAGGTGTTATGGAGACCCAGGATGCTTCTATGCGGCGTGGCATGGAGGCAATCAGCCTGTGGCACTGCTGAGGTGTTATGGAGGCCCAGGATGCTTCAATAACGGCCTTAAGCTCATCCAGAGTGTTGGGTCTTGCGTCTCTCAACTTTCTCTTCCCAATATCCCACAGATTCTCTATTGGGTTCAGGTCAGGAGAGTTGGCAGGCCAATTGAGCCCAGTAATACCATGGTCAGTAAACCATTTACCAGTGGTTTTGGCACTGTGAGCAGGTGCCAGGTCGTGCTGAAAAATGACATCTTCATCTCCATAAAGCTTTTCAGCAGATGGAAGCATGAAGTGCTCCACAATCTCCTGATAGCGGCTGCATTGACCCTGCCCTTGATAAAACACAGTGGACCAACACCAGCAGCTGACATGGCACCCCAGACCATCACTGACTGTGGGTACTTGACACTGGACTTCAGGCATTTTGGCATTTCCCTCTCCCCAGTCTTCCTCCAGACTCTGGCACCTTGATTTCCGAATGACATGCAACAGTCCAGTGCTGCTTCTCTGTAGCCCAGCAAGTGATGGCGATTAAAATAGAGAAAGGCGCTCATAGGGTGAGTATGTTCAAAACAGAAAAAATCTACTATAGGATGTATTATGCTCACCTATTGGGGTTGCACCAGTTTGGGTGCAACCGCAAGGAAGACTGAATAACAGGGAATTTCAACGGTTGGTGCAGCCTAGATTCGTCCGGTCGCCTTGGGCAGGAGCCACCCTGCCGCTCGGGTAACGGTAGAAGAAACGAGACGGTGAACTTTACGTCCAACGTATGGACCTTAAACGGCGCACTCACACAACCGATCGTAGACAGTATTAGGGTATCAGCTATTTTTTTGCTTTATTCATAGACAACGCGTTTCGGGGTACTAGGGACCCCTTTATCAAGTCTAAAAGGTAAGGTTAAAATAAGGGGGGAGAAGCAAATATATGGAAAGACATAATACAGATGTATCCGTCAATAGGGAAGTAATAGTATAAAAATAAATATAAAATGATAGAAAATACGTATATGTATATAAAGACATGTATATATCAGACGGGAAAATGATCAATAAAAATATGTACACATAAAATTTATAAAGGGTATTACATATACATGGAGGCATGTAGTTTAAAACCAAAATATTCCACACACAGCAGGCATTGAAACAGCAAAACGCTTCCTGGAAATGGATGACCGTCTCTCCAATAAACACAGGAAATTCATACTGGATGCGATTCATTTCATCCTTACACATAACATCTTTACTTTTGAAGGAAAGATCTATAGACAGCGAAACGGAACCGCAATGGGGACGCGTTTCGCGCCAAGCTTCGCCAACTTATACATGGGCTGTTTCGAAGAAGAATTCATTTATTCCAGTCACAATTGGAGGAACAATATCGTTTTTTACAAACGATATATTGATGACCTCATTGTGATCTGGAACGACCCCAAAGAAGAAGCTCAGGCATTTGTCAGCTATCTTAATACAAACAGATGGAACCTTACATTCACCTCCAATCTGTCAACCACGTCTATAGAATATTTAGACCTAATCCTTTATTCAGAGGACAAGACCATCAAGTCAAAAACATACTTCAAACAGGTTGACGGAAATAGCTACCTGGATTATAGAAGTGCCCACTATAAGAAGTGGAAAGACAATATCCCGTTCAGCCAATTCAAGCGCATCAGAAGGAATTGTACGGATGAGGATGATTTCCTCTCTCAAAGTAATATATTGAAGTCTAGGTTTACTAAGAAAAAATATCCAGAAAGAATTATACAGAATGCGTTTATGCGGGCAAAAAATCAAAGCCAGGAAGAATGCCTGAATACAAAAAAGAAAAACGAGCAGACAGAAACAACCAAAAGGGCGGACTACAAGACAGCTTTTATCACGATCTTCAACCCCAACCATGCAGCTCTGAGAGCCATTCTATCGAAACATTGGCACATCTTGAAAGATGACCCATATCTGAAAGACCTGATACCATCAAAACCGCGCATCACCTTCAGGAGAGCAAAAACTCTGAAGAACATACTCGCACAGAGTAAACTCAAGAAGAAAAAGAACATCAACACAATTTCAGCCGGGTTAACGTGCCAGCTGAAATTTAAAGGCAGCTATAAGTGCAATCACAAACTGTGCAAATGCTGCGACAGTATTTCAAACCGTGTCCAGACCTTCAAGAGTAATGTAACGGGAGAGGAACACCCGATCAAAAGCCTCATGAACTGCTCATCAACCTATGTCATATATCTGATAGAATGTGAATGTGGGCTACAATATATAGGCCGTACCATCCAGACACTGAGAGAAAGATTGAACAAACACCAATGGAATATCTCGCGAGGCTACCTCCAACATAGCGTGTCCCGCCATTTTCTCACTACTCATAACAAAGATGCTTCAAAACTAATAATAACACCAATTGAGACCATTTTGGAAACAGCATCCGATAAATTCAGGACATTACAAAAGAGAGAAATGTATTGGATTTTCAAACTCCAAACTCTGGAACCGTACGGACTCAACGAGTCCTTGGAGAGCAAATGCTTCTAATTGGCGCGACTTACACTATACCATCCCGTATATCCCAGTGCCTCCCCCCCCCCATTATATCTATCCCCCTCATTCAGTCCAAACATCTCTTCACATGTATCTATATATAATTGGCGCGAATTACATTATACTATCCCGTATATCCCAGTGCCCCCCATTATATCTATCCCCCTCATTTAGTTCCAACATTTCTTCACATGTATCTTTCCGGTTCATCCTCTTGTTCCCATGTCACATTGTGTCCCCCTTCCCCCTCCCTCCTTCTATTCAACACTCAGTGAGTTTAATTATATGCCATCCCCAGCCCACCCATCATACACCTACATCAATATCCATTTTTTCCCTGCAGGGTATGTATCCCTGTAATTCCTTTCCTTCACTCCCCCTTGCCAATAACCTGCCTTGCTCAAATAACCCCACAGCCACCACGATCGACTTAATATCAGACTTGCTTTCATACACACGTCCCCACCTCAGCTTCAGTTTTTTAATTGACACCATCCGTACCCCGATCCCTCTCTCTGCCCGCTCTGTTCTATCCCCCATTCATCTCTCCGTGCGCCGCTGATAACTCCGCCCCCGACTCCGCCCCCGGTCCCGCCCCCCCACGGACGCACCTCCAATGAAGGAAGTCAGGCCCTCCCATACAAGCGCAGCCACCTCTTAACCCCCAACAGTGCGTGCGCCACAGCAGGTCAGCGTCCTCCTCGTGCTTCCCGGATTCAGCAGCAGCACCGCTCTGCTGATCCGATCCAGGTATGTTAATACTTCTATATCAGAGTCCATTATTCCTTTTGCTAGTAACCCTATCTTCCACAACAGTCTTTAGAACATACACTTAGACCTTCCAGCCATATTCTGCTCCTAATTTGAGAGAACATATATATATATTCCTACCTTGGTCCTTGTGGTTAATGGCCTAGCACAATATAGTGGCCTTCACTTAAACAGTGGACATTCATTCACTGCTGTTTTTCTCAAAACTACTATTTTTTCAAAATATATGCGACAGTAGTGATTAGATTATATATATTTTTTCTTTTATATATATATATGTATATATTTTTTTTATTTATTATATTTTTTTTGGTTGTTTTAAACTACATGCCTCCATGTATATGTAATACCCTTTATAAATTTTATGTGTACATATTTTTATTGATCATTTTCCCGTCTGATATATACATGTCTTTATATACATATACGTATTTTCTATCATTTTATATTTATTTTTATACTATTACTTCCCTATTGACGGATACATCTGTATTATGTCTTTCCATATATTTGCTTCTCCCCCCTTATTTTAACCTTACCTTTTAGACTTGATAAAGGGGTCCCTAGTACCCCGAAACGCGTTGTCTATGAATAAAGCAAAAAAATAGCTGATACCCTAATACTGTCTACGATCGGTTGTGTGAGTGCGCCGTTTAAGGTCCATACGTTGGACGTAAAGTTCACCGTCTCGTTTCTTCTCTGTAGCCCAGGTCAGGTGCTTCTGCCGCTGTTTCTGGTTCTAAAGTGGCTTGACCTGGGGAATGCGGCACCTGTAGCCCATTTCCTGCACACGCCTGTACACGGTGGCTCTGGATGTTTCTACTCCAGACTCAGTCCACTGCTTCCGCAGGTCCCCCAAGGTCTGGAATCGGTCCTTCTCCACAATCTTCCTCAGGGTCCGGTCACCTCTTCTCGTTGTGCAGCGTTTTCTGCCACACTTTTTCCTTCCCACAGACTTCCCACTGAGGTGCCTTGATATAGCACTCTGGGAACAGCCTGTTCCTTCAGAAATTTCTTTCTGTGTCTTACCCTCTTGCTTGAGTTTGTCAATGATGGCCTTCTGGACAGCAGTCAGGTCGGCAGTCTTACCCATGATTGCGGTTTGGAGTAATGAACCAGGCTGGGAGTTTTTAAAAGCCTCAGGAATCTTTTGCAGGTGTTTAGAGTTAATTAGTTGATTCAGATGATTAGGTTAATAGCTCGTTTAGAGAACCTTTTCATGATATGCTAATTTTTTTAGATAGGAATTTTGGGTTTTCATGCGCTGTATGCCAAAATCATCAATATTGAAACAATAAAAGGCTTGAACTACTTCAGTTGGTGTGTAATGAATCTAAAATATAGGAAAGTCTAATGTTTATCAGTACATTACAGAAAAGAATGAACTTTATCACAATATGCTAATTTTTTTAGAAGGACCTGTAGTTATATATATTCGTAATTTCGAATATTCAAATTTTTTTTTTCCCTTTTTTTTCTTTATTCTATTTTTTTTTTAAATCAGTACACATGATCCCTCCCTGCTTCTAGCTTGTGGGCCAATAAGAAGGCTGCAATATACTTGACTTTAGAAGTAGAAGTGTTTGCGAATTTTGCTCTATATTTGTTATTTCGAATATTCACTATATTGCTATATATTCTTGTTTTAGAATATTACGAATATTTGAAAAAACAAAATTATAGCAATATAGCGAATATTCGAAAAAAAAAACGAATATAGAGCAATTTAGCTAATATAGTGCTATAATCTTTTTTTATATAGTTGTAATTTTTTTCAATCTGAACTTCAAATGAGAAAAAAATTGCAACTATTAGACAAAGAAGATTATAGCACTATATTAGCTAAATTGCTCTATATTAGTTTTTTTTATATTCGCTATATTACTATATATTCTTGTTTTAGAATATTACGAATATTCGAAAAACGAAGTTATAGCAATATAGTGAATATTCGAAAAAAAACGAATATAGAGAAATTTAGCTAATATAGTGCTATAATCTTTTTTGTCTAATAGTTGTAATTTATTTCTCATCTGAAGTTCAGATTGGAAAAAAATTACAACTATAAAAATAAAGATTATAGCACTATAATATTCGAAAAAAAACAAATATAGAGTAATTTAGCTAATATAGCTAAATTACTCTATATTAGTTTTTTTTCGAATATTCACTATATTGCTATATATTCTTGTTTTAGAATATTACGAATATTCGAAAAAACTAAGTTATAGCAATATAGCGAATATTCGCAAAAAAATCGAATATAGAGCAATTTAGCTAATATAGTGCTATAATCTTCTTTGTCTAATAGTTGTAAGTTTAAAAATTCGCAATAAAAATTTGAATCCGAAAATTCAAATGACAAAAATTCGCATATTACACAATCATTACCTTGCCGATTAAAAAAAAAACGTGAATTTTCGAATATTCAACGAATATTCTAAAAAATATTTGCGCAATATCGCGAATTCGAATATGACCCCTGCTGCTCATCACTAGACTATACACACTGTAAGCATCCAAAGGGTGAGGTTATTGATGGTAAGTATGTGTCACTGAGGCTGCTGCTCTCAGTGATGTAAATCCCGGAGGTAAATGGCAACCAGTGATGTTAGATTGCTGAGTTTGTGGTAGCTGGAATTTGGGTCCGGGATTTAGGAGTGACTGAAGAGTTTGGGTGGGAAGGTCACTCCCATACTCCATCTCCTGTGTTACCACCTCACCCAGCTGGAAGCTAATTTAAAAGACTCACTGTCAGTGTGTGGTTGGTCTGCAGAGGACTTAGGAGCATTCATCTCCACAGTGTTCCTGAGAAGGGAAAAGACAAGATTCTGCAGAAAGGTGACTCCTGTATTTTTTGCCTGTGTAAAATTTGAACTGTTATATGACACATGAGGGCTGAAGATAAGTGCTTTATGTGACTGAACTTTGATGGGCTGAAGCCAAGCCATCCTGTTGGAGTTGTGTTTTTTTTGCAATAAAACCCTTATGTTGCATCCAATCCTGCCGACTGCCTACCATTTGTACAGCTAACCTCCACATATGGTGTCGGATGCGGGCAAGTGGTTGCTAAGGGTAACGGCAGTGGCGTACCGCCCATAGAGGCAGACCACGCCATTGCTATGGGGCCCGCGGCACTGGGGGGCCCGGAGCGCAGATAAGGCCCCGCCCACACTATTTGGCCCCGCCCACTGACATGCGGCTATAGCGCTATGCGGCTGCTTTTATTCTCAGCCTGCCCTGAGCCAACTATTCTTCCCCCCGGCTCCCAGGGCCCCCTCAAGCCAGGAGAAGTTAGAACGCAGCCGGCCAGCCGCAGCTGAATAACTAAAATAAGATTTACAGGGGGCGGAGCGGAGGCCGGCGAGAGGAGGGGCCCTGCGTGACGCGGCGAAGTGAGGAGGGGCCTGGGGAGCGGCTTCAGTTGAGGTGCGACGCAGGACTTTTAGTCACGTACCTCACTGTGACCTCCTGCGTCGGATCTCGCGAGATGACGCGATGACGCGGCGCGGGAAGGCACAGTGAGCGATCCTGTACCAGGATGCCACAAGCTGTCCTTAGAGAGGTAAGTAATAATTTTTTTTTTATGTACCCTACGTTCTTCCCTTATTGCAGAGGCACTGGGGGCACGAGAGGAGGACCACTGACAGTACTCAGTCAGTGGACGTCATAGTATGAATGAGGGGGCCATTACATTAATAATAAAGAGGGGGGCATTACATTAATAATAAAGAGGGGGGCATTACATTATTATTAATATAATGGCCCCCTCTTTATTATTAATATAATGGCCCCCACTTTATTATTAATATAATGGCCCCCACTTTATTATTAATATAATGGCCCCTCTTTATTATTAATATAATGGCCCCCTCTTTATTATTAATATAATGGCCCCCTGGGCCCCTCTTTATTATTAATGTAATGGCCCCCTCTTTGTTATTAAAGAGGGGCCCTTATATTAATAATAAAGAGGGGCCCTTATATTAATAATAAAGTGGGGGCCATTATATTAATAATAAAGTGGGGGCCATTATATTAATAATAAAGTGGGGGCCATTATATTAATAATAAAGTGGGGGCCATTATATTAATAATAAAGTGGGGGCCATTATATTAATAATAAAGTGGGGGCCATTATATTAATAACAAAGTGGGGGCCATTATAATATACAGGGGGAATAATATTATGGGGAATGGGGGACTATCTGTCTGGCTCTAGCACAATATTGGGGGGCAGCAGGAGGAGTTGTTGAGACACCAGGAAGGAGAGGTTTATAGTAAAGTGAGGAACCTAAATTTTTTTCTGTGAAATTCTGCAGAGACGAGAAGCGGCTGAAAGAAGGTATCATGGCGATCTTATCTCCGAATGAAGACGTTGAGAAAAGTCTACATCACCGGAGACGTCACTGGAAGTAACAGGTATGGTGCGGCATTCTCCTGTAATAATATTATCCATGCACATATCTGTATTTTCGGTAGGGTAAGGGGTATATAGAATTTGACCCACACTGCCTCAGCCCGGCCCCAGACTTCAGGTAACACTGTGTGTGTTCTGAATTCTGGGGCCTCACACCCATCTACATTATCTGTACTCAGAGAGTTATCACTGTGTTACATAGGACTGCTAGTGATCTACTACAGTATTTGTTAAAAGGGGCGTGCCCGGGGTAGGGGGGGGGGAGTAGGAAGAAAGCACACTGTCCTGAGAATTTTGGGGGGGGGCATTAGGGGTTGGGGGGGCTCATAGAGGACAGTGTGCTTTCCTCCTACACCTACTCCTTCCTAACAACCCCCCACCCCCCCACACAAACACATGCGTATATGTGCACACTCAGCAGCAAGGAGTTAAAGGGGTTTGGGGTAAGAGAAGTGATGACAAAATGGCGCAGGTAGCAAAGGGGTTAAGATGTGGGGGATGGCTTACGTCCGGCTTTAGCACAGTGGACAGAGGCAGGAGGAGTGATGTGTATGCGCTCCTGCCCTGCATTCACTCAGTTGTGTGGCATACATATTGCGCCCTGTGTCCACTCTGCTAAAGCCTGGCAAGTGACATGCCCATTGTATGAAAATATAAAAAAAAAAAAAATGTTTATCCCTAACAGTTTCTGTAGGTCATGTATAAATTTATTTAATGGGGGTGTGGCATGGGAGGAGCCAGGTCAGGAAGTGGGAGGGGCCATGGTGGGTAGTGGGCGGGGTTAAGGGGCCCAATTCAGATTTTTGCTATGGGGCCCAGTGATTTCTATGTACGCCCCTGGGTAACGGCTGCATAATTTTTTTTGCTCTGTAATCTGCTTATGTCCTGGATAAAGGCTGCTACATTGTTGCCCAGTGAGATTCCTGCCATGGAGGAGCTGGTTAAGCAGTTTGTGCAGGTCAGTGCTGCCCAGCAGGAAACCAACCGTCTGTTGCTGGAACAGATCGCAGTCCTGAGAGAGAGTGTGTCAGCTCAGCCAAGGAATATGGAGGAGTTAGCTGGGACTGTGAATGTAAAAAAGGCAGTGCACCGCGCCTTGCAAAAAATGACCCCAGATGACGACATAGAGGCCTATTTGGCGGTGTTTGAAAGGATTGTGGAAAGGGAGAAACTCCCTGCGGCTGAATGGACTGAGGTTCTGGCGCCTTATTTGACTGGGGAGCCGCAAAAAGCATATTTTGATTTAACGGCAGAGCAGGCCAAAGACTATGATATCCTTAAAGCAGAAATCATGGCCCGGCTGGGAGTCACCTTATCTGTCCGTGCTCGCAGAGTTCATGAATGGCGGTTTGAAGAGAAAAAACCGCCCCGCTCTCAAATGTTTGATTTGTTACACCTTGTGCGCAAGTGGCTACAACCTGAGACACTGAGTACAGCAGACATTGTCGAACGAATCGTGCTCGACCGCTATGTGAGTGGACTTCCTATGGACATTCACCGCTGGGTTGCTCAAGGAGACCCCAAAACCCTGGATCAATTGGTTTCACTTGTGGAGCGGTTTACGACTACCGAGACGTGTCTGAGGCCTGAAGGTAAACCACAGCAGTTCATGGGATCCTCTGGTGGTCGTCGACAGAGAGCAACCTCCACAGCCATTTCTACCTCTGAGCAGGAGGACCTAGCGAACAGGCAAAGCCCCCCCCCGGGGAAAGAGGTTTTTCATTCCAAGAAAGGTACCCTCCCGTTCTGAAGCCCCACTCGAAGGCCAACCTAAGGTCCGTTGTTGGAAGTGTCAGCAACCGGGGCATATTGCAGCACACTGTTCCCAGGGGGAGGAGCCAATGGAGTGTGGTGCCACCCGCCGCCTCTCCATGTTTGCTCATCCTGTTTGCAGTGCTACACCCCTGCAGGAACCAGGTCCCTAGGAGCGTCAACTCCAGGTAAACGGGGTAAGTGTTGTGGCCCTTTTGGACTCGGGTAGCCTGGTCACCCTCTTGTGTGCTGCCGTACCCCATGACCTGGTCATCCCTGAAAGGCGGGTGGGGGTGGTTTGTATCCATGGGGACACTAAGCATTATCCGCTGGCCAAAGTGACTGTAGAGACTGGCTGCGGGACAGTGACCCATGAAGTGGGTGTGGTACCAGACTTATTACATCCATTGATTGTGGGACGTGATTTTCCGTTGTTCTGGGATCTCTGGTCTCATTCCCACTGTAATGATACGCCTGTTGCATGTTCACCTTCTTTCAGCCCAATTCCTTTAGGGGGAGAAGCCCAAACAGATGCTGTAGGGGTGACCAATGAGGTATCAGACAGTTTTCCCCTTGCAGTATTGGCTGGGGATGAGGGTGAGGAGTCTAACCCTGAGCAGAATGTACCGGACTTGGAAGTGTCTCGGGAGAACTTTGGGACTGCTCAGTTACGAGACTCCACCCTGAAACATGCATGGGAAAATGTAACTGTACTAAATGAGGTACCTCAGGAGCCTAATGCTGATCAAAGGTTTCCTCATTTTGCTGTCAGTGATAATTTACTGTATCGTGTTACTAAGATGCGTGATGAAATTCTGGAGCAATTGGTGGTACCCATACCTTATAGAAGGATGGTCCTTGATATGGCCCACACCCATTTACTTGGGTCATCTGGGGACTGATAAAACAAAGGAAAGAATCCTGCAAAGGTTCTATTGGCCAGGTTGTTACCAAGAGGTTGAAAGGTTTTGCCAATCCTGCCCAACTTGCCAAGTAACTGCTCATGTGAGTCACTTTCGGAGCCCCTTGGTTCCCCTGCCAATAATTGAGATTCCATTTGACAGAATAGCTATGGATTTGGTGGGGCCGTTAGTTAGGTCTGCCCGAGGCCACCTGTATATTTTGGTAGTGCTGGACTATGCCACTAGGTATCCTGAAGCCATTCCGTTGCGGAATACCTCCTCCAAGAGCATTGCTCGGGAGTTGGTTCATATATTTTCCAGAACTGGCCTACCAAAAGAAATACTGACTGACCAGGGTACACCTTTCATGTCCAAAGTTATGAAAGAGCTTTGCAACCTGCTGAAAATTAAGCAGCTAAGAACCTCTGTATATCATCCCCAAACAGATGGCCTTGTAGAGAGGTTCAATAAAACCTTAAAGGGGATGTTGAGAAGGGTAGTAGAAAAGGATGGGAAGGACTGGGATTGTCTGTTGTCATATCTCATGTTCTCCATCCGAGAGGTCCCCCAGTCCTCCACTGGCTTCTCTCCATTTGAGTTATTATATGGGAGACATCCCAGGGGATTGCTGGATATTGCCAAGGAGACTTGGGAGAGTGAGGCTACCCCTTACAGAAGTGTGATAGAACATGTGGCTCAAATGCAAGATCGCATCAGCAGCATTATGCCCATCGTGAGGGAACACATGCAGAAGGCCCAAGAGTCCCAGAGCAGGGTGTACAATAGAGCGGCCCGGGTGAGGCAGTTCAACCCTGGGGACAGGGTACTAGTGCTGGTTCCCACGGTAGAAAGCAAATTTCTGGCCAAGTGGCAGGGTCCTTTTGAAGTAGTAGAAAGGGTTGGAGAAGTCAATTATAAAATACATCAGCCTGGGAAAAGAAAGCCCATCCAACTCTATCACGTCAATTTAATCAAACCTTGGAAGGATAGAGAGTCCCTGGTAGCAGCCACAAAACCCCAAATGGATTGTCACACAGATATTGAAAAGGTTGCAATAGGTGACACCCTGTCCAAACCCCAAAAACAAGAAACCAAGGAGTTTCTACAGCAGATCAGGGATATCTTTACGGACCTGCCAGGCACTACAGATGTCATTCAGCATGAGATAGTCACTGACCCCAAGGTAATGATAAACATTAAACCATACAGAATCCCTGAGGCTCGGAGACAAGCGGTCTCTGAGGAGGTAAAGCGTATGTTAGCTCTGCAGGTTATTGAGGAATCCAAAAGTGGGTGGTCCAGCCCCATTGTATTAGTGCCTAAACCAAATGGGACCTGGCGGTTCTGCAATGACTTCCGCCGTCTAAATGAAGACTCTAAATGCGATTCCTATCCTATGCCCCGGGTGGATGAATTAATTGAAAGGTTGGGACCAGCTAGGTATATTACCACACTTGACCTCACCAAGGGGTACTGGCAGATTCCCCTATCAGAGGAGGCAAAGGAAAAGACTGCCTTCTCCACCCCAGACGGGCTCTTTCAATATACCAGGATGCCCTTTGGGTTACAAGGGGCACCCGCCACTTTTCAGAGGGCAATGGACAGGGTCTTGGGGCCCCATAGAAGGTATGCAGCAGCATACTTAGACGATATTGTGGTCTTTAGCACAGACTGGGAATCCCATCTAGGTAAGGTACAGGCCGTACTGGATTCCCTCAGGAAAGCTGGCTTTACTGCTAACCTGGAGAAGTGCGCTATTGGGTTGGAGGAGGCTCGCTATCTGGGGTATATTGTAGGTAAGGGCACAATAAGACCACAGGTAAATAAAGTGGAGGCAATTCAGAAGTAGCCACAGCCTCGGACAAAAAAACAAGTGAAGGCGTTCTTGGGGATTGTTGGCTATTACCGCAGATTTGTCCCGAACTTTGCCTCCATTGCAGCACCATTAACAGACCTCACAAAAGAGAGAAAGTCAGTAATGGTACAGTGGTCTCAAGAGACAGAAAAGGCGTTTCAGGACCTTAAAAAAGCACTATGCAGTCAGCCTGTGCTGATCGCACCAGACTTCTCAAAAGAGTTTATTGTCCAGACCGATGCCTCAGAGGTTGGGTTAGGGGCAGTAATGTCACAAGAGGTAAATGGGGAAGAACACCCCATCATATATTTGAGTAGAAAACTCACCTCCTGTGAGAGAAACTACTCAATAGTGGAGAGGGAGTGTTTGGCAATAAAGTGGGCCCTCGTGGCTTTGCGGTACTATTTGGCAGGTAGGAAGTTCCGCTTGGTATCTGACCATGCCCCTTTAAAATGGATGTGCCGAAATAAAGGAAACAATGCAAGGGTAACACGGTGGTTCCTGGAGTTGCAGGACTTTAATTTTGTGGTAGAGCACAGGGCAGGGAAGCTTCAGGTTAATGCTGATGCCTTGTCAAGGATTTACTGTCTATCAGGGTCAAGTGCCCAGTCCCCTGGCCTTGGGCAGAGGGGGGGGATATGTAAGCATCCAAAGGGTGAGGTTATTGATGGTAAGTATGTGTCACTGAGGCTGCTGCTCTCAGTGATGTAAATCCCGGAGGTAAATGGCAACCAGTGATGTTAGATTGCTGAGTTTGTGGTAGCTCGAATTTGGGTCCGGGATTTAGGAGTGACTGAAGAGTTTGGGTGGGAAGGTAACTCCCATACTCCATCTCCTGTGTTACCACCTCACCCAGCTGGAAGCTAATTTAAAAGACTCACTGTCAGTGTGTGGTTGGTCTGCAGAGGACTTAGGAGCATTCATCTCCACAGTGTTCCTGAGAAGGGAAAAGACAAGATTCTGCAGAAAGGTGACTCCTGTATTTTTTGCCTGTGTAAAATTTGAACTGTTATATGACACATGAGGGCTGAAGATAAGTGCTTTATGTGACTGAACTTTGATTGGCTGAAGCCAAGCCATCCTGTTGGAGTTGTGTTTTTTTGCAATAAAACCCTTATGTTGCATCCAATCCTGCCGACTGCCTACCATTTGTACAGCTAACCTCCACATATGGTGTCGGATGCGGGCAAGTTGTTGCTAAGGGTAACGGCTGCATAATTTTTTTTGCTCTGTAATCTGCTTATGTCCTGGATAAAGGCTGCTACATTGGTGCCCAGTGAGACTCCTGCCATGGAGGAGCTGGTTAAGCAGTTTGTGCAGGTCAGTGCTGCCCAGCAGGAAACCAACCGTCTGTTGCTGGAACAGATCGCAGTCCTGAGAGAGAGTGTGTCCGCTCAGCCAAGGAATATGGAGGAGTTAGCTGGGACTGTGAATGTAAAAAAGGCAGTGCACCGCGCCTTGCAAAAAATGACCCCAGATGACGACATAGAGGCCTATTTGGCGGTGTTTGAAAGGATTGTGGAAAGGGAGAAACTCCCTGCGGCTGAATGGACTGAGGTTCTGGCGCCTTATTTGACTGGGGAGCCGCAAAAAGTATATTTTGATTTAACGGCAGAGCAGGCCAAAGACTATGATATCCTTAAAGCAGAAATCATGGCCCGGCTGGGAGTCACCTTATCTGTCCGTGCTCGCAGAGTCCATGAATGGCGGTTTGAAGAGAAAAAACCGCCCCGCTCTCAAATGTTTGATTTGTTACACCTTGTGCGCAAGTGGCTACAACCTGAGACACTGAGTACAGCAGACATTGTCGAACGAATCGTGCTCGACCGCTATGTGAGTGGACTTCCTATGGACATTCACCGCTGGGTTGCTCAAGGAGACCCCAAAACCCTGGATCAATTGGTTTCATTTGTGGAGCGGTTTATGACTACCGAGACCTGTCTGAGGCCTGAAGGTGATAAGTGCTTTATGTGACTGAACTTTGATGGGCTGAAGCCAAGCCATCCTGTTGGAACAAATTTGAGTTGTGTTTTTTTCCAATAAAACCCTTATGTTGCATCCAATCCTGCCGACTGCCTACCATTTGTACAGCTAACCTCCACAACACACATAATGTTATAATACCTTTTGTTGTAATCCATGAGTTCTAGATGTTTTTTTGCTTAGATCCATTTTCTGTAAAGCTTGTGCCATGATATGCACTGCTGTGTAAGCATAGTAATGCTTTGTATAGTCTGTGTGTCCGTGTATTTCACCAATTACATGATTTTTGCTGCAATTAGACACAGTAAAATTACCCAAACACGGCAGCCATTTATTTTTAAAAGAGTTATAGGACAAACAACGAAAACCTTGTATCCAAATATCTTCCAGAATAGGATCCTTTGTCCATTTTGTAAGGCTCATATTAATCATAAAATCCTTCATACCAGGCACATATTTATCCGGTAACATAAATATTAAACTGCAATTAAGTAACGGCAGGAACCTTTCCGCATTTATGACTGTTTTCCAAGAATCGTTGAGAATGAGTGTAATATTTTGCAGAATAACCTCAGACTCCCTAAGTAATTCAGCATATGCCACAGAACAGAGGCCACATAAGATAATGACCTTAGATGTGAACCTGTGAAGATTGGCCATTCTTTGTCTATTGAGGTTTGGGTCATCAGTGAGTTTAATGACAAATTCGATGCAGATCCCAAATCTGGTCATCAATTTACTTAATTGTCGTAATTCTTCTTCACCACCGCCACCGTCACTTGGTGTAATTAGTCCAACCCAATTCCATCCCAAATGATCCAGAAACCTAACTACAGCCATATACCGGATACTATCATCTGGAATTGTCCGATAGAAACCTGGATACAGTTCCTTATTACTCAGGACGGGATCGGAAACTGCATAGTTGATCTAGGCAAAAAGGACAATGGTATCATTTAATGATGAGGACCCAGGTAATGTGCTCCATAAACTCTGCTATACTTTATGAGCTATAATTATGATTCGATAATTTGATAAAATAAATGGGAGTTCAATGTTCAGATGTATGTTCACCAGAACACACAAAGTCCATCTGTCAGCAGATTTGTTCCTATGACACTGGCTGACCTCTTACATGTGCACTTGGCAGCTGAAGGCACCTGTGTTGGTCCCATGTTCATATGTGCCCGCATTACTGAGAAAAATGATGTTTTAATCCATGCTAATGAGCCTCTAGGAGCCACAGGGACGTTGCCATTACACCTAGAGGCTCTGCTTTCTCTGCAAGTTCCTCGTCCTGTGCCGTTTTCATTGAAAGGACCAGGTGTGATGACGTTTTTAATGCCTGGTCCTCTCAACCTAACCCCTTCCCTCCTGCCATACTTGGAAAACCTTATGTATAGTGCTACAAAACATACTAGTTAATTTAGCGATACAGTTGACTATGCAGAGAGGAACACACTCATTGCCCAAGGCCTTTGTGTTGACCACTACTTATCCCTACCTGGTGCTGCCTCACCTCGCCTCGTTGGTGGTGCGCCCCTGGCTGTAGCCAGTTGTCTTAGTTTTACTCCAAAAATGATGCAAGATTTTGTCTTTTTTTTTGTTGCTCACTGAGGTTCAGTTAAACCATGCCCTGTTTTACACATCACAACGCCTCTTTTGTGATAAGCCATGCCCCCCTGCCTGGTTAAAAAAACGCTGGCTCCCTCCCCTTTGTTTGAATCCACGCCACGGTCACTGCGTCTGCGCAGTGCAATTTACTGTCACACCCGATATGAGTGGTATTTTTCTGTAGTACTATTCTCATCAGTTTAATCCCTGTTACGTCCGCTATCCGGGAATCATTGTCGAATTAACGACATCCTGGAATGATTTAGTTCTGAGCTCTGTACTTGCTTTGTATTGGAATTGATGGGGATTTTTTAAATTGTCTGCATTATTTCAAATAAACTATTAAGAGACTTTATTATGATTTTTTTATTTTATGTTTTAAAAACCTATACAACTTAAAAAAAAAAAAAAAAAGTTTTTTCTATGAAAAATTATCCAGCCGATCACTTTTAGTCTGATCATAATGAAGCAACGGCCTTATCTCCTTCACCACAACAAGGTACCGATCACTAAGGGGAATTGACACATGTTTGTGCCTTTTTTTTTTTGTTTTGTTTTTGCAGCCACAGTGCAGCACTAGAGGCCAGAAAAATTAGGCATGTACACATGCCTGAAAAATTTGGTATTGCTGCAGCCGATGTTGTAGCAGCAGCCGGAAACATTTATGTTTTCCAGGCAGAAAGGTGACTAAAACATTGCGGCTTGAACCCTAGTTGGTGGCGGAGAATTCACAAAAGTCATCCGGTATGCAGACATTAAGCGTGGGGACCATTTTGAGGTAAAGGCATGTCATCAGGCCTTTTGTTAGTCAAACGTATCCCCCACTGTCAGTCGCTTCGGGATCCATGCCTCATTCATCTTAATGAAGGTGAGGTAATCAACACTTTTTTGACCGAGGTCGACTTCTTTTGTCAGTGACAATGCCTCCTGCTGCACTGAAGGTCCTTTCTGACAGGACACTTGAAGCGGGGCAGGCCAGATGTTCTATCGCAAACTGGGATAGTTCAGGCCACAGGTCAAGCCTGCACACCCAGTAGTCAAGGGGTTCATCGCTCCTCAGAGTGTCGATATTTGCAGTTAGGGCGAGGTAGTCTGCTTCCTGTCGGTCGAGTCGTTCTCGCTGGATCCCGAAGGGCTGTGGCGATGTGTAGGACTGAAAAAGCTCTGCATGTCCTCCATCAACAACACATCTGTAAAGCGTCCTGTCCTTGCCACCATGGTTGTGGTAGGAGGAGGATTACTTTCACCTGTTAGATTCCCGTTGTGCTGTGACATCCCCCTTATAAGCTGTGTAAAGCATATTTTTTAGTTTGGTTTTGAACTGCTGCATCCGTTCTGACTTCTGGTAATTTGGTAACATTTCCGCCACTTTCTGCTTATACCGGGGGTCTAATAGCGTGGCCACCCAGTACAGGTTGTTCTCCTTCATCCTTTTTATACGAGGTACGAGGGTCCCTCAACAAACATGACAGCATGAAAGACCCCATTTGCACAAGGTTGGATGCCGAGCTACTCATTTCCCGTTCCTCCTCCTGACTGATGTCATTGACGGTCTGTTCTTCCCCCCCCAGCCACGTACAACACCACGGGTCCCAGATTGGTGACAACAACGAGCACTCTGGGATGCCTGCTGTGGTTGGTCTTCCTCCTCCTCAAAGCCACATTCCTCCTCTGACTCCTCTTCCTCCATACTCCTCTTGCAGCGTTGCCGCAGGTCCGGCAAGTGATGATGACAAGGCTGTTTCTGGTGGTGATGGTGACCTCAACTCTTCCTCTTCCACTTTACGCTCATCTACAGCCTGATCCAGCACTCTTCGCAGGGCACTCTCCAGGAAGAAAACAAATGGGATGAGGTCGCTGATGGTGCCTTCGGTGCGACTGACTAGGTTTGCCACCTCCTCAAAAGGACGCATGAGCCTACAGGCATTGCGCATGAGCGTCCAGTAACGTGGAAAAAAAAAATCCCAGCTCCGCAGAGGCTGTCCTAGCACCCCGGTCATACAAATACTCGTTGACGGCTTTTTCTTGTTGGAGCAGGCGGTCGAACATTAGGAGTGTTGAATTCCAACGTGCCGGGCTGTCGCAAATCAAGCGCCTCACTTGCATGTTGTTTCGGCGCTGAATGTCTGAAAAGTGTGCCATGGCCGTGTAGGAATGCCTGAAATGGCCACACACCTTCCTGGCCTGCTTGAGGACGTCCTGTAAGCCTGGGTACTTAGACACAAAGCGTTGTACGATGGGATTCAACACATGTGCCATGCACGGCACATGTGACAACTTGCCCAAATTCAATGCCGCCAACAAATTGCTTCCATTGTCACACACCACTTTGCCGATCTCCAGTTGGTGCGGGGTCAGCCACTGATCCACCTGTGCGTTCAAGGCAGACAGGAGTGCTGGTCCGGTGTGGCTCTCTGCTTTCAGGCAAGTCAACCCCAAGACAGCGTGACACTGTCGTATCCGGGATGTGGAAGAGGATGTGGTTATGGAAGAGGATGGAGTAGGAGGAGTAGAGGAGGTGGCAGTAGGCCTGCCTGCAAGTTGTGGCGGTGTCACCAACTCCGCTGCAGAGCCACGCATTTAATGCTTGGCAGCCGTCAGCAGGTTGACCCAATGCGCAGTGTAGGTGATATACCTGCCCTGACCGTGCTTTGCAGACCAGGTATCAGTGGTCAGATGGACCCTTGTCCCAACACTGTATGCCAGAGATGCCATGATTTCCTTTTCAATCACTGAGTAGAGGTTTGGGATTGCCTTATTAGAAAAAAGAATTTGTCCGGGTACCTTCCACTGTGGTGTCCCAATAGCGACAATTTTTTTTAAGGCCTCAGACTCCACCAGCTGGTATGGTAAAAGCTGGCTGGCTAAGAGTTCCGTCAAGCCAGCTGTCAGACGCCGGGCAAGGGGGTGACTCTGTGACATTGTAAAGCAAATTTTTGAGCGTAAGAAGCCAGACACCTGACTGTGGGCAGATGAGATGGAACTGCTGAAGGTGAGAGGCGGAGTGGCGGGTGGTTGAGAGGGGGCAAGGAGGACAGCAGTGGTTGACGTGGCTGAAGATGCTGGACCAGGAGGAGGATGGTGGCTTTTAGCTTGTGTGCTGCTTCTACTCGTCATCATGTGTTGATCCCATAGGCGTTTGTGATGTGCGATCATGTGCCTTCGCAAAGCAGTTGTACCTAGGTGGGTGTTGGATTTCCCACGACTCAGTTTCTTTTGGCACAGGTTGCAAATGGCATTGCTGTTGTCAGAGGCAGACACACACAAAAAATGCCACACTGCTGAGCTTTGCAATGACGGCATTCTGGTGGTGGAAACAGCATGCGTTGATTGGCGTGCTGTCTGGCTGACCCCGGGTGCCGATGCATGCTGTCTGACTGTGCCACTAGCTCCTATGCGACGACCTCCCCCTGCTTCTAACTCGTCTCCTCCTTCTCTCTGTCTCCCCTTCTGAACTTCCCCCCTCTTCTTCTTCTCTTCGAGCAGGCACCCACGTGGCATCCACGGACACATCGTCATCATCAACCACTTCACTTGTATCTGACACCTCCTCAAAGGAAGCAGCAGCGGGTACAACATCATCATCATCACACTGTACGTCCATGTGTGTAATGCTGCCTGACTGAGACATATCCCTGTTATCTACATCCCCTGGCAATAATGGTTGTGCATTACTAATTTCATCCAACTGATGTGTAAATAACTCCTCTGAGGGATCAAGTGAAGCGGCTGTGGTGGTAGTGGTGGTGGTGGCGGCGGGCAGGAGAGTGGTAACTTGAGAGCAGGTGACCAAAGCTGAGCTGGAGGAGGATGGTGTGTCAAGGTTCTTAGCGGAAGCTGTTGAAGATTGGGTGTCCTGTGTAAGCCAGTCAACTATTTTCTCTGAATTTTTTGGGTTCAGGGTACGTGGCCTCTGAACACTGGGCATTATTCCAGGGCCAGTAGAAATCACAGCACCACGACCATGACGGCCCCTGTGGGTGGCCTGCATCTGCCTGTCATTTTTTTTTAATGTGAAGTGGTATTATGCGTGCAAGGTACTGTGCCAACCTATATAAGTGGTGGGCAGTGGGCACAGTACAGTCTGTGTGGGCCTGACACACACGGGCTTGCAAATGTGATTATATCACAGAAAATTTTTAAAAATATATTTTTTTATCTGCAAGGTATTTGAGTGAATGACACCCTGTAACGGTATGAGTGCAGGCCTAGCCACAATACAGTATGTGTGGGCCTGAAACACACGGGCTTGAAAATGTGATTATGTCACAGAAAAATATTAAATATTTTCTGTCACACCCTGTATGAATGGTGTGCACGCAGTGCTGTCTGTGACTGAGCCTGCAGCCTCTCACACAAGGGCAGCCAGGTAACTGCAATATATATATATATATATATATATATATATAAAAAAAAAAGCGCACACTGATGTACCAGCCCTGAAAAAGGGCTTTTTGGGGTGCTGTCTGGACGCTGTCCTTACAGCAGATGAGTCTGGACACAGAACAATGCCATAGCTAACGCTTTCCCTATTGAATCAGCAGCAGCAGCACTGTCCCTCCTCTCACTGAGAATGCAGCTTCAGAATGAATCTAAAATGGATGCGATCCAGGAGGTGGGAGGGTCTGGGAGGGAGGGTCTGCTGCTGATTGGCTGGAATGTGTCTGCTGACTGTAAGGTACAGGGTCAAAGTTTACTCAATGATGACGTATAGGAGGCGGACCGAACATCGCATATGTTCGTCGGGAACTATTCGCCGGCGAATAGTTCGGGACATCACTAATCAAGAGTAGTCCAACAAAGAAAATGATGACCAGGTCCGGAAGGACGATAAATGAACGTACACTCCTCAACATTGAAATGACAACTCTGAGAAGGAAAAGTCCTAAAATTAAGGAGATTGCAGGATCGATAGATATATTAATTAGAGATGAGCGAACCAGTTTGTAACGATCTGGGCTTCTTACGACTTTGTAAAATTTTATTCAGCAACTGAACTCAAACCATTTCAAGTTTGTAAAGAACGATCCAGTAAAATGCTGTGCAGCGCCATTTTACTGCTCATGTCGGAGGGAAAAAGCACTGGGGAGGAAGAAGAAGGGTTCTTACATGACCCTAAGTGGACATGGGGTGGAAGGAGTGTGCCCTGATTGTCTCCCGGACTGACAGACAGCCTGGATGAGCCAATCAGTGCTGCAGCAGGCAGGGAGGGTCCCGAGCAGAACAAGCAGAACGTCATTCTGTGTTGGGCTGTGAATGAGGGTGGATGGGTCTTGCATTGTCTGACATCTTAGGGACAATTTGCAGTCACAATCAATGTTCTATTCTAGTGTGAGGGACAGTGAAGGGAAAGGTTAGAATGAATAATTGGGTAGAATAAGGAAAGGCAGGGAAAACTGTGAGTCAGGGAGTGAAACGTGAGGAGCTGAAGTCAGGTGTGCTAGTATGTTCCAGCTGCAATTACTGCCTTACAGCAAAGCTGCAGCTGCTGCTGAGTATCAAAATCAGCTCCCCACGAGGACATTTCTTTTCTTTTCTTGCCATTTTAGCAAAAATATTTTTGAGGGGGTAGGGGAGGGGGTAATAAACTTAAAATGTACAATGTACATTTAAAGTCTCAAGGAAAATGTGAACTACGAAATCTGTGTCAGTGTATCTGCCGGCACTTCTAATTTATCTTTTTGGGGGTTTTCTGTATGGGATAATAATATATTATTGTGTCTACAATCAGGGCCACCATCAGGGCAGTATTGGAGGTACTGCTGTCAGGGGCCCAGTGAACATGGCAAAAAAGTGGGGCCCGGCTGCCAGCCTTAGTGTGATATCACTCGCATGACTTTCTGCCACCAGCCTAGCTGGGCTGGCCTTCAATAGATCCAGTCTTGTCCTTTTAGGGAGGATGAAGTAGAGAAGGGAGTCACTTATACAAGTTATGTACAATGCCTTTCTCTCTGTGACTCAGTATCCCTGATGCTGGAGCGAGCTGCTTCATTAGTATTCAGTGAAGTTCAGTGAATACTAATAAAGCGGGCAGTGGCACCACCTGCATGTGAGTTTCTCTGCAGAGAACAGAGTTACAAGCCTGGGCCCCACGGCCTGTTCCGTTCAATCAAGGCCAGCACCAGATGTCAGATCCCTCCAAAAACAGGGCCCCACTATCCTAATTCTAGGCTGGACTCAGCTGTAGCTGGAGCTTCCAGTGTGCTCAGGCTTGGATGTGTGGGGCTAAGGGAGAGGCAGTGAGAAAGCAGGTCCTGGCCCACAAATCCTAAGCCAGGCCTTGGTATCTAAATTCTACAGTTGGGTAGCCCAAGTGTCTTCACACATCCCATATAAAGTATCCTAAGTTTCATCTACCCTCCCATCACATATCACATAGTGATGGCCCTCTGCACCATCCCATGTCACTATTGATAACCCTCTCTCTCACATTACATAGCTAAAGTGCCCCTCAATCCCATATTATGTAGGTAGGTCAGGCCCAGCTTGCCACAGGCCCCAGGCCTCATCAGATTATGCAGGCCCACCCCCTGCTCATTTTTTTGACCTCTTACACATGCTGGGAGACCCATATGAAATGACAACACCATTTTTAAATGATAAAAAGGTTTGGTTCAAGCACTTGATAATAAAAAATAAATTAAATTTATTAGACCGTATCAACCTCTTGGGGACACATGATGTACCGGTACGTCATGATGTCCTGGTACTTGGCGGCGATCGGAGCTGGGTGGCTGCTCAAATCAATCAGCAGGCACCCTGGGACAATGCACTGGGGGGGGGTCCTGTGAACCCCCCTATCGGCGATCGCAGCAAACCGCAGGTTAATTCAGACCTGCGGTTTGCTGCGTTTCCAGGTTATTAAGGTCTCTGGGGACCCGATAACCCGGAACAGGATGGTGATCGGTGGTGTGACAATACACCACCAATCACCATCCTGCGATCCTAAGAGGTGATGATGACATCACCTCTCCGGATCGCTTCTAATTGGCTGCAGGGGTGGGCGGGCGGTTTAAATTATTGCAGCGCTCCTCTCCTCCTCCTTTCTGTGTCTGGGAGCGAGGAGAGAGGAGCCTACACCGATCTCCAGAGCCAGCACCCCCATATCTGCCCAGCACCCCCTTCTGACCCTCCACAGTGACATCTGGCACTAAAAGGTTAGGGACAGGTTAGGTTAGGCAGGGATATTCAGGGAAAGTTTAGTGGAAAAAAAAATCGTTTTTTGTTGCATCACCCCAATCGGGTGTCTGGGGTCCACAGCACAGCTGTGTGACCCTAGGCCCCCCAGGGGTACTGCAGCTTGCCTCCCTGCCCCCAAATTTTTGGGGGGCGTAAGCATTTATTTTTTTTCTGCGTACGCTGACTGTGGCTGGCACTCTTAGCGTCCGGTCACTGTTAGCTCATCGCACTCCCCAGCGCGTTTAAATTTTTACTATTTTTTTCACATTTTTGGTCTTTTTTTTAAATTTATTTTCAATTTTTCTGTTCGTTTTAGGGAAAAGTTAGCGAACAACTGTGCCCCCACACACACGCACACTAAATAAAGATTTCCACGCACGCAGACACACACACACACTCCCCTAGGGCCCGCAGAATGTTCTCGTCCGAGGAGGTATACGCCCAGCTTGCCTCCGACTCCGAGAGCCCCAGTGAGGACCAGGATGACCCCACTTTCCTATTGTTATCCGCATCCTCCTCATCATCTAGCGATGATGATGATCCCCCATTACGGCGGAGACGCCGCCAGGTGGAGCAAGAGGACCGCCATGCTAGGGACCCTGTGGCCCACACTAGTACGAGAAGCTCTGGGGCTCGTACTAGTTTTCCAGCCCACCAGTTAAGTCCACCGGAGCCCCCTACTGGTGAACTTGCATGTTTTTCTCCCCAGAGAATTTTGTGCCTCCGATTCCTGATTTATTGGTCAACCAGGAATCCAGATTCCCACTGTGGGCTTCACTGAATATGACTATTTTATTCTTTTTCAGTGACTCTGATGGTGGAGCAAACAAATGTGTTCGCCCAACAGTTCAATGCTCAACACCCGGGCTCCTTTTTGGCTAGGGCCGGTGGCTGGACTCCCGTCAGTGCAGCCGAGATGAGGACCATTTTGGGGCCTCGTGCTGCACATGGGCCTAGTCAAAAAACCCAGTGTCAGGCATTACTGGAGTGGGGACGTCCTCTACCAGACCCCACTTTACAGTACGGCCATGACACGTACCCAGTTTGAGCCCATCCGGAAATGCCTGCATTATGCAGATAATGCAGCATGTCCCCCCCAAGGTGATCCTGCCTATGACCGTCTGTACAAAATTAGGCCGGTCATCGATCACTTTGGGGCCAAATTTGTACAGGCCTATGTAACTGGAAGGGAGGTCGCGGTTGATGAGTCTCTCATTGCTTTCAAGGGGAGATTCATTTTCCGCCAGTATGTTCCGTCTAAGCGGGTGAGGTATGGCGTGAAGCTGTACAAACTTTGTGAGAGTACCTCAGGGTACACTTGCAAGTTTTATGTGTATGAGGGGCGAGATTCCCATATTCAACCCCCAGAATGTCCCCCCACTCTGGATGTTAGCGGGAAACTTGTGTGGGACCTTATTCACCCACTGCTAGATAAGCGTCACCACCTGTACGTGGATAACTTTTATACTAGTATCCCCTTGTTCCAGTCCCTCGCCGTCAGATCCATGTCCGCTTGTAGGACCGTGCAGAAAAATCAACGCGGCCTCCCTACCCACCCCCTCCAGGTACCTATCCCCAGGGGTGAGACCCGTGCCCTTACCAGTGGAAACCTGTTGCTGGTCAGATATAAGGACAAGAGGGATGTCCTTGTACTGTCCACAATTCACGGTAACAGCATCACCCCTGTCCCTGTGCGAGGTACCGTGGCAACGGTCCTCAAGACTGATTGTATCGTCGACTACAATCGATATATGGGAGGAGTTGATCTCTCTGATCAAGTCCTCAATCCATATAATGCCATGCACAAAACCCGGGCATGGTACAAAAAAGTTGTGGTCTACTCGGTACTGGTTGCCTTGTACAACTCTTTTGTGTTGTCCCGGAGTGCTGGCAACACAGGGAAATTCCTCCAGTTCTATGAGGCAGTCCTCAAGGCCCTGATTTTTTCTGACCGGGAAAAAGCAGGCCGGAGTACCTCGGGAACTGGAGGCGCCTGGATCGTTCCTGGCCAACACTTTCCAGGTGTGGTCCCCCATACTGGAAAGAAGGGACAGACCCAAAAAAGGTGCAGAGTGTGTCACAGGAGGGGGATACGGAAGGACACCTCCACTCAGTGTGACACGTGCCCCAATCATTTAGGCCTCTGCATTATTGGTTGCTTCAGGGAGTACCACACTTCCATGGAGTACTACATTTATAATCCCCTTCCCCAATTTTAATTCCATTTAGCCACTGACAATCAGAAAAAAAACTATGGTTTTCAGACTTGAGACACTAAAACAAACAAAAAAATTATTATTTTGTAAAACTAAAATAAATAAAAAAAGTAGACATATTAGGTATCGCCACATCCGTAACAATCTGCTCTATAAAAATACCCCATGACATAACCCCTCAGATGAACGGTCAAAAGAATGAAAGAAAAACTGTGCCAAAACAGCTATTTTAAATAGTTTTTTTCCAGTAACAAAGCAAGGGTTAACAGCCAAACAAAGCTTACTATTTATTACCCTGATTCTGCAGTTTATAGAAACACCTCAAATGTGGTCTTAAACTGCTGTATGACCAAACGGTAGAGCGCAAAAGGAAAGGAACGCCGTATGGTTTCTGGAAGGCAGATTTTGATAGCCTTTTTTGGGGCACCATGTCCCATTTGAAGCCCCCCCGATGCACCCCTAGAGTAGAAACTCCATAAATGTGACCCCCATCTAAGAAACTATACCCCTTAAGGTATTTTAAAAACTTTATTAACCCTTTAGGTGTTCTTTAACAGTTTATGGCAAATGGAGATTAAATTTTAGAATTTCTATTTTTGGTAACCTTGCCTCACAAAAATGTTATATAGAGCAACCAAAAATCATATGTACCATAAACTAAGACCCAACAAAACTGCCATCTTATCCCGAAGTTTCCAAAATGGGGTCACTTTTATGGAGTTTCTACTCTAGGGGTGCATCAGGGAAGCTTCAAATGGGACATGGTGTAAATTAACCAGTCCAGCAAAATCTGCCTTCCAAAAACCACACGGCGCACCTTTCCCTCTAAGCCCTACCGTGTGCCCGTACAGTAGTTTACGGCCACATATGGGGTGTTTCTGCAAACTACAGAATCGGGGCAATAAATATTGAGTTTTGTTTGGCTGTTAACCCTTGCTTTGTTAAACACCGTATAAAAAAAAAAACACTGGCAAAAAATGAATTTTTTGTCACCTTACATCACAAAAATTGCGACACCAAGCGATCAAAAAGGCATATGCCAACACAAAATAGTACTAATTAAACCGTCACCTCATCCTGCAAAAAATGAGACCCTACTTAAGGCAATCGGTCAAAAAAAAAAAAAAGCTATGGCTCTCAGGCTATGGAGACACTAAAACATCATTCTTTAGTTTAAAAAATGCTATTATTGTGTAAAACTTAAATAAATATGAAAAAGTATACATATTAGGTATTGCCACGTCCATAACAATCTGCTCTATTAAAATGTCACATGACCTAACCCCTCAGGTGAACTCTGTAAAAATAAATAAAAATTGTGCCAAAATTACAAATTTTTTGGTCACCTTGCCACATAAAGTGTAATAATGAATGATCAAAAAATCATATGTACACAAAAATGGTACCAATAAAAACTTCAACTCTTCCTGCTAAAAAACAAGCCCCTGCATAAGACAATCGGCATAAAAATTAAAAAAATTATGTGTTCATCAAATGGAGACACAAAAACATATTTTTTTTCAAAAATGCTTTATTATGTAAAACTGAAATAAACAAACATAGAAAGTAGACATATTTGATATCATTGCGTCCGTAACAGCCTGCTCTAGAAAAATAGAAAGTGAGCTACCCTGTCAGATGAATTTTGTACAAAATAAAAAATAAAAACTGTGCCAAAATAGCAATTTTTTGGATACCTTGCCTGCCAAAAAACGCAATATAGAGCAAATAAAAATCATATGTACCCCAAAATAGTACCAATAAAACTGGCACCTTATCCCCTAGTTTCCCAAATGGGGTCACGTTTGGGCAGTTTCTACTGTAAAGTGCATCTGTGGGGCTTCAAATGGGGCATCCAAAAATCAGTCCAGAACCCCTTTAAGTCCTGTTCCCAGAAAAGGACTTGGGCTCTTAAAGGGGTATTGGGGTTATGTAAAGTTATCCCCTATTCACAGGATAGGTGATAACTATTCAATCAATGGGGGCCTACCACTGGGACCCTACGAATCATGGGAACTAAGACCCTGTGGTGCCCCAGAAATGAATGGTGCGGGCAGTCGGCATGTGCACAGCTGTCTATTAATTTCTTTAGGGTTTCTAGAGCCAAGTTCTGTACTGCTGTTATGTTTTGGAGGTAGAAGAAAAAGTAAAGTATGAGATTGTTCAGCTAGCCGGAGAGTGAGCAGCTAGTTTTTGTAGCTGGTGCCAGAGAGAAGCAGCTGACAGGGTATACCAGCCCTGAAAGCTAAGAGACACCAGAAAAGCGACTGGTAACCTGTGTCAGCCTCTGAGGGAAAGAAACATTACATTTTGCAGAAGGTTAAGGACCATTACAAAGGGGCAGTGCAGAGACATTACACCAGTGAAAGGTAACGCACGTGTAAGGCTGTGGACATCACTGTACATGTTCTCAATCTATAGCTTTCGGTGCCCACCACACTGATAAGGTTGACTGCACCCCGCAGTTGGGCATTGCAGAGATATAGTAAGAGAGACTTTGCATCATTTAGTCAATTTGGGAAGTTGCTTGAATTGAGCGGGAAGAGACTCAGAAAAGCCTTTATTGCATGGCCTATATTACCATATACAGCATTGGGAAATCTGTGTGTGCATAACCTGGAGAGACTAAACTTAATGTGTGACATGTTTCCACAGTGCCTTAGTAAAATACAGTGCACTTGTTACCCCCCAAACCGGCCCCCTCATTGCCTCCTTGCCGCTATCTATGCTTCGCCAATTTAGAGCCCCAAGAACAGGGTGTTCCCCGAGGGGAAGAAGGGTTTGCACCCTCCCATTACTGCACCACCCAGGGGCTGCCAGTGTGAGGATTGCCATTGTGTCAACCGCTACTAGTCCTATTCTGACCACCACTCCAATCTTCTTCCTGTCTCTCTTTCTGGGTCCCCCTGAACTTGTACTTTGGGGTAATAAAACAGAAGTTACCTGTCACCGCCAGACATTTGAGAAGCTCTGACAGACGTTCTTCAGAACCTCCTGCTTGAGGTTCTTTTGTTTTGCTTTCATTTTGTCATCTTGTTTCCCTCTCTCAGCTGTCATCTAGTTGCACTGATTGCATCCCTTTAAATCCCCTCCCATACTGCATCACTTTGCGGTTTATACAACTTCCTGGAGTGTGTGCATGCTGGATGCTACAACTGATGCTTCTACAGATAAGTCTGATCCTAGGTGACCCTGACTCCCTCCGTATTAAGTGTAGGGAGCCGGTGGTCGTGTCCCCTCACTATTATAGGGTGTTCAGGTGTCATACAGTCGAGGAACTAGGGTATGCAATTATCTACCATAGAGATTTTTGCATAGGCTGAGCAATAAGGGAGAGAACTAGGGCTGTTACAGGGCTTAAACTTTGGTTCCTTAGTTTTGGATCAAGTCAGTTGGATCTTCATTTGTGTCTTCTAGTTTTCTATAACACCTTCCGTGACATTACCCCAGTGTATGGCCAAGCACAGAAGAGCCAAAACCTACGCTCAAGTCTCAGCTTTGTGCCTATATCTTAAGGACAAAAGTCACTTGTTTGATGCCACTGAGGTTCACATCTTAGAAAGAGGATCACTTGTTCAAAGGAGGTGTGGTAATTTATTTTATAATTGCCAAGGTAATTTTTTCGGGGTAATAAATCAGACGTTACCCCAGTAGGGAGTCATGCATACTACTTAGGGCCAAAAATATCCTCCAATTATTTGTGAAGTGACCTGGCCACCACCAGAACATATGGCAACATCACCTATCCCTTACATGTGACCATCCTTCTGTCCCCATAAACCCCCCCCCCCCCTTGGAAATTTTGTTCAGAAGTGAACATGTATTTTTTTTCTTGCTATACAAAACCAAATATCCAAATTAAGAGAGGTTTACTTACCTGCACATACCTGTATAAACTGAGTAACTGCGCCACTGCATGTGTGGTGAGAAATGTACTGTCACCAATGAAACCAGCTATTTCTCCGTGTTTAATGCAAGAAAAATTCGGAACCTCTGTCCTGTAACCGGACAATATCATTTGGCAGAAGGTTAATGTTTTCTTTGGATCGGAACATGTGTTATATATGTGGTACCCCAGAGTAATATTGGGGAGAATATGGGGATCTGCATTTATTTCGTCAATGGCAAAGATAAATGCCAGGATGCTTCTGTATTCAAGCACGTTGAGCCTGTGAAATATTTACAACCACAAATAATAGATTAGAAATAATGGAATAAATTACAGATTGTGATGTCATATAAAATATACTTTTATGCTACAGGAAATGTGACAAATTTGGCTGGACATTTTTCACATTTTTCCTGTCCGTTTAACGCATATAGAAAACATATATGTTAAATGGATGCCTCAGACTGATGCCATACAGTGTCACCCGTTCCCCATAGAGATCCATTGTAAAAAAAAGTGTACATTTTTTTACCATTATGAAAAAAAGGATGTTTTTTTTTTTAAATTGCACTGTGCAGGATAGTCCTGAGCTGAACCGCACAGATGTCATACTAGGCTATGCTAGGAGGAAACCTCCGCCTAACAGTGATCTTGGTGAAATCACCGGACTAATGGGCGGTCTTTAGAGCTGCCCTAGACTGTAAGACCCCTTTCACATGGGCGAATTTTCCATGCAGGTGCAATGCATGAGGTGAACGCATTGTACCCGCACTGAATTCCGACCCATTCACTTCTATGGTGCTGTGCACATGAGCGGTGATTTTCACGCATCACTTATGCGTTGCGTGCAAATCGCAGCATGCTCTATATTGTGCATTTTCCAGTCAACGCAGGCCCCATAGAAGTGAATAGGGCTGCGTGAAAATCGCGACGCGGTGCGATTTTCACACATGGTTGCTAAGATGACAGTCTATTCACTGTATTATTTTCTCTTATAACATGGTTATGGTTATACATGGTTATAAGGGAAAATAATAGCATTCTTTAATACAGAATGCTTAGTAGAAGGTCAATTGAGGGTTAAAAAAAAAATTAACTCACCTCCTCCTCTTGATCGCGTAGCTGCCGATCTCTTCTTACTTCTTTAATCGTGAGCTGCCGGCTAAAGGACCTGTGGTGACCTTGTACTAAGCATTCTGTATTAAAGAATGCTATTATTTTTCCTTATAACCATGTATAACCATAACCATGTTATAAGGGAAAATAATTACATCTACACCACACCGAACCCAAACCTGGACCTGAACTTCAGTGAAAAAGTTTGGGTCTGGGTACCACATTCAGCTTTTTATCATGCGCATGCAAAATGCATTGCACCAGCACGATAAAAACTGAACAACGGAACGTAATCACAGTAAAAACTGACTGCAACTGGGTACCTACTCGCACGGGTTTGCCGCAGTGCACCCGGGACGCATCTAGACCTAATCCGGACACGCTCGTCTGCAAGGGGCCTAAGACATCCTTTGAAAAGCATAGCCCGTATGATATCCGATCTAAAGAAAAAGCCCTTGCCCTGCGCTGTAAAGGGAGAGCGTTGGAGCAATGCTCTGATGCTCAACTACGGCCCCTTTCACACGGGCGAGATTTCCGCACAGGTGCAATGTGTGAGGTGAACGTATTGCACCCGCACTGAATCCGGACCCATTCATTTCTATGGGGCTGTGCACATGAGCGGTGATTTTAACGCATCACTTGTGCGTTGCGTGAAAATTGCAGCATGCTCCTCTTTGTGCGTTTTCCACGCAACGCAGGCCCTATAGAAGTGAATGGGGCTGTGTGAAAATCGCAAGCATCCGCAAGCAAATGCGGATGCGGTGCGATTTTCACGCACGGTTGCTAGGAGACGATCGGGATGGAGACCCGATCATTATTATTTTACCTTATAACATGGTTATAAGGGAAAATAATAGCATTCTTAATACAGAATGCATAGTACAATAGGGCTGGAGGAATTAAAAAATTATAAAAAATAATTAAACTCACCTTAATCCACTTGCTCGCACAGCCCGGCTTCTCTTCTGTCTTCATCTTTGCTTTGCACAGGAAAAGGACCTGTGGTGACGTCACTGCGGTCATCACACGGTCCGTCACATGATCCATCACCATGGTAAAAGATCATGTGAGGGATCATGTGATGACCGAAGTGACGTCACACAGGTCCTTTTCCTGTGCAAAGCAAAGATGAAGACAGAAGAGAAGCCGGCTGCTCGAGCAAGTGGATTAAGGTGAGTTAAATTTTTATTTTATTTTTTTAACCCCTCCAGCTCTATTGTACTATGCATTCTGTATTAAGAATGCTATTATTTTCCCTTATAACCATGTCATATGGGTAAATAATACAATCTACAGAACACCGATCCCAAACCCGAACTTCTGTGAAGAAGTCCGGGTTCGGGTCTGGGGTACCAAACATGCCGATTTTTCTCACGCGCGTGCAAAAACGCATTACAATGTTTTGCACTCGCGCGGAAAAATCTGACATTTTCCCGCAACGCACCCGCATCTTATCCAGGCCAAAAACATGACGCCCGTGTGAAAGAGGCCTAAGTCTATTTTCACACTTGCATTTTGGCTTTCCGTTTGTGAGATCCGTTCAGGGCTCTCACAAGCCGTCCAAAACGGAACAGTTTGCATTCTAATGCATTCTGAATGGAAAAGGATCCGCTCAGAATGCGTCAATTTGCATCAGTTCAGTCTCCATTCCGCTTTGGGGAAGAAAATCAAAACGCTGCTTGGTGTCTGTCTGATGAAACTGAGCCAAACAGATCTGTCCTGGCACACAATGTAAGTCAATGGGAATGGATCCGTTTTCACTGACCCAATCGACACAATAGAAAACGGATCCGTCCTCCATTGAATTTCAATGGTGTTCAAGACGGATCCGTCTGGGCTATGTTAACCACTTCAACCCCGCTAGCTGAAACCCCCTTAATGACCAGGCCACTTTTTACACTTCTGCACTACACTCCTTTCACCGTTTATTGCTCGGTCATGCAACTTACCACCCAAATAAATTTTACCTCCTTTTCTTCTCACTAATAAAGCTTTCATTTGGTGATATTTCATTGCTGCTGACATTTTTACTTTTTTTGTTATTAATCGAAATTTAACGATTTTTTTGCAAAAAAATGACATTTTTCAGTTGTAAAATTTTGCAAAAAAAAACATCCATATATACATTTTTCACTAAATTTATTGTTTTACATGTCTTTGATAAAAAAATAAATGTTTGGGTAAAAAAAAATGGTTTGGGTACAAGTTAAAGAAATTTCAATTTCCGCTTTTTGAAGCAGCTCTGACTTTCTGAGCACCTGTCATGTTTCCTGAGGTTCTACAATGCCCAGACAGTACAAACACCCAACAAATGACCCCATTTCGGAAAGTAGACACCCTAAGGTATTCACTGATGGGCATAGTGAGTTCATAGAACTTTTAATTTTTTGTCACAAGTTAGCGGAAAATTATGATTTTTTATTTTTTTCTTTTTTTTCTTACAAAGTCTCATATTCCACTAACTTGTGACAAAAAATAAAAACTTCCATTAACTCACTATGCCCATCACAAAATACCATGGGGTGTCTTCTTTCCAAAATGGGGTCACTTGTGGGGTAGTTATACTGCCCTGGCATTCTAGGGGCCCTAATGTGTGGTAAGTAGTTTGAAATCAAAATCTGTAAAAAATGGTGAAATCCGAAAGGTGCTCTTTGGAATGTGTGCCCCTTTGCCCACCTAGGCTGCAAAAAAGTGTCACACATCTGGTATCGCCGTACTCAGGAGAAGTTGGGGAATGTGTTTTGGGGTGTCATTTTACATATACCCATGCTGGGTGAGAGAAATATCTTGGCAAAAGACAACGTTTCCCATTTTATTATACAAAGTTGCCATTTGACCAAGATATTTATCTCACCCAGCATGGGTATATGTAAAATGACACCCCAAAACACATTGCCCAACTTCTCCTGAATACGTCGATACCAGATGTGTGACACTTTTTTGCAGCCTAGGTGGGCAAAGGGGCCCACATTCCAAAGAGCACCTTTAGGATTTCACAGGTCCATTTTTTACACATTTTGATTTCAAACTACTTACCACACATTAGGGCCCCTAGAATGCCAGGGCAGTATAACTACCCCACAAGTGACCCCATTTTAGAAAGAAGACACCCCAAGGTATTCCGTGAGGGGCATGGTGAGTTCTTGTGACAAAAAATAAAAAATTCTTGTCAAAAATCCAAGTTAGTGGAATATGAGACTTTGTAAGAAAAAAAAATAAAATAAAAAATCATAATTTTCCGCTAACTTGTGACAAAAAATAAATTATAGGAACTCGCCATGCCCCTCACAGAATACCTTGGGGTGTCTTCTTTGCGAAATGTGGTCACTTGTGGGGTAGTTATACTGCCATGGCAATTTAGGGGCCCTAATGTGTGGTAAGTAGTTTGAAATCAAAATGTGTAAAAAATGACCTGTGAAATCCTAAAGGTGCTCTTTGGAATGTGTGCCCCTTTGCCCACCTAGGCTGCAAAAAAGTGTCACACATCTGGTATCGCCGTACTCAGGAGAAGTTGGGGAATGTGTTTTGTGGTGTCATTTTACATATACCCATGCTGGGTGAGAGAAATATCTTGGTAAAAGACAACTTTTCCCATTTTTTTTTATACAAAGTTGGCATTTGACCAAGATATTTCTCTCACCCAGCATGGGTATATGTAAAATGACACCCCAAAACACATTCCCCAACTTCTCCTGGGTACGGCGACACCACATGTGTGACACTTTTTTGCAGCCTAGATGCGCAAAGCGGCCCAAATTCCTTTTAGGAGGGCATTTTTAGACGTTTGGATCCCAGACTTCTTCTCACGCATTCGGGCCCCTAAAATGCCAGGGCAGTATAAATACCCCACATGTGACCCCATTTTGGAAAGAAGACACCCCAAGGTATTCAATGAGAGACATGGCGAGTTCATAGAATTATTTTTTTTTTTTGGCACAAGTTAGCGGTAATTGATTTTTTTTTTATTTTCTCACAAAGTCTCCCTTTCCGCTTACTTGGGACAAAAAAAAAAACTTCCATGAACTCAATATGCCCGTCACGGAATACCTTGGGGTGTCTTCTTTCCGAAATGGGGTGAGGTATTTATACTGCCCTGGCATTTTAGGGGCCCTAAAGCGTGAGAAGAAGTCTGGAATATAAATGTCTAAAAAAAATTACGCATTTGGATTCCGTGAGGGGTATTGTGAGTTCATGTGAGATTTTATTTTTTGACACAAGTTATTGGAATATGAGACTTTGTAACAAAAAATAAATAAAAAAAAAATTAAAAATTTCCGCTAACTTGGGCCAAAAAAAATTCTGAATGGAGCCTGACAGGGGGGGTGATCACCCATATAGACTCCCTGATCACCCCCCTGTCATTGATCACCCCCCTGTAAGGCTCCATTCAGACGTCCGTATGCGTTTTGCGGATCCGATCCATGTATCTGTGGATCCGTAAAAACCATACGGACGTCTGAATGGAGCCTTACAGGGGGGTGATCAATGACAGGGGGTTGATCAGGGAGTCTATATGGGTGATCACCCCCGTGATTTGATCACCCCCCTGTAAGGCTCCATTCAGACGTCCGTATGTGTTTTGCGGATCCGATCCATGTATCCGTGGATCCGTAAAAATCATACGGACGTCTGAATGGAGCCTTACAGGGGGGTGATCAATCACAGGGGGGTGATCAGGGAGTCTATATGGGGTGATCAGGGGTTCATAAGGGGTTAATAAGTGACAGGGGAGGGGTGTAGTGTAGTGTAGTGGTGTTTGGTGCCACTTTACAGAGCTGCCTGTGTCCTCTGGTGGTCGATCCAAACAAAAGGGACCACCAGAGGACCAGGTAGCAGGTATATTAGACGCGGTTATCAAAACAGCGTCTAATATACCTGTTAGGGGTTAAAAAAATCGCATCTCCAGCCTGCCAGCGAGCGATCGCCGCTGGCAGGCTGGAGATCCACTCGCTTACCTTCCGTTCCTGTGAACGCGCGCGCCTGTGTGCGCGCGTTCACAGGAAATCTCGGCCATCGCGAGATGACGCACGGATGCGTCCAGGAGGAATGAATCAACCACCTTCCGGACGCATCCGTGCGTTAGGCGGTCGGGAGGTGGTTAAAGATAATACAAACAGACCTGTTCTGAATGGATGCAGACTGTTGAATTATCTGAATGGATCCGTCCATGACGGATCCGCACAAAACGCTAGTGTGAAAGTAGCCTAAGAGGGGCTGAATTGGGGAAGAAGAGGTTATGTCCAGGTTCAACTCTGAACCCAGACAATCACTTTGAACTTTAACTTAAACTTTAAACTTTAGAGAGAATGTATCATGCATTGCAGCAACATGCATAACCCGGTCCTAACCAGCCTGGTAGCAATACAGTTACTGTATGTCAGAATGATAGGCAGGTCACATATATGGGCGTGCGCAACATTGTGCGGCCACCAACATACCTAGCTAACACCCTCGCTAATCCAAAAGAAAAGCATACCACAGACTTAAGTAAAACAAAAAGAAATAAAAATGCTGCACGCCCCTGCCGGTGTCCCAATGACTCTTTAGGGAGGCAGCGCCAATAAAGTATTGAATTGAAAAAAGGTTCTTTTAATCCATGTTATGGCAGTGCAGACACATGCGTTTGATTCCCTTCTGTTAGATGTAGAATGACTGCGCATCACTATTAGGCTTAGTTCACACTTCACTTATTTTGTCAGCTATTCTCATCAGTTTGTGAGATGAGGAAACAGCTCTCATTGTGTCAACATTGTATTTGTGTAAATAAAGTTATATGAGTTGAACTGACATTCTGCTGTTCAGCCACAAGAGGCCGCTGTTTCTTAAAGGGATTGTCTCACTACAGCAAATTTTATCATGTAGTCTAGCCAGCAAAGGAAGCAATATGGATAATAACAATGAATTAGTAAATGCCTTGCATTAACGTCCTCTACATAATAAATGCCACTTGCTGAAGTGAGACGACCCCTTTAAGCACAGCAAAAAGACTGCATTTCTATATTTATAAAATGTTAATCTCTGAGCGGTGGAATTACAAGCCCAGGAGGAGGTGAAGGATCCTTCTTCTTATAGTGTGCCTGGGGGAATAATACAGGAGCTGTGTGAGAAGAATCTCATGACAAATAAGCGTGGGAGCATCCTTCAGTGACCAGAGCTGCAGCCAAGTGGAGCAGATCGTGTCTATGACCCTGATCTTGTCCAGAGGAAGGGGAATTGCTGCCAGGAATGCAGATGAGAGCTGAGGAGCAAAGCCGCAGACACTAAGTTACCGCTTGCTGGAGAAACCCCTATTCTGTCCACAGTCACCAGCTTATACAGAGCAGACCTGGGTCGGTAAGACAAATTGTGCACATACTTCATTATAAATTTAACGCCTAGGTTCCTAGAGACTGAGACGAGGCCTGTAGTCAGTTAGGTTTTCTGTTTGTGTCAGGCCACAAGTATTGTTAATAACATTGTTCAGGAGCTCCGGTCTTGCTGCTCTGTCATCTAATTACTCATAACAAGGACTTTACGTTTAAAGTGCCAGTTCGCACCGGAGTTCTGAGTGCATCACAACGAATCCAAGCCAGGCTGGTGCTGATTGAGGAGGAACCTGAGTAGTGACTTCATGAGTTCGCTGTATCCTGGGGAGCCCAGCCGGTACACGGTTTACAAGTTATTGTCAGCCAAAAGCAGGCGCGGGTCAAAACCACAGAAACAGTGCAGATTTATTCATGACACCTAATCCGAGAATAGTATTGGCTCCTGAATTTAGCTCACAATAAATGATAGAAATAACTGTCCAAATAACAGATGTGTGAACTCCAGCTTACAGGTCAATGTTAGCAACAGGTCTAATTTATTGGTGTGGACTTAACTGTGCAGGGTCCAAAGTTTCAAGTAGAGGCCCCACGACAGTAGTGACCTCCAGCTCATATTTGCAGCCACCAAATACTTAGTAGAAGTGCACAAATAGTCCCACAATTTTTTGCGTCTTAAAGAGAAATTCTCTGAAATGTGCCCTGTCGGAGCCTAGAAATTTTTATTTTAGGCCACGGGAGTACGGGCCTTAAAAATTTGGCATTCACCTGACATAAAATAAATTCTGATTATGTGGCTGGAGGTAGATTATGCGGTTAATGGATAAAAAGTTTACTATAGGCCACTGGACTACAGGTCCCAAACATTAGGCATTCACTGGACGTAAAAGATCAAGTGATTATGTGGCTTGAGGTATATTACACTGTCAATGGATATCAATCTTACTGCAGGCCAGTACAAATACAGGTCAAATACATATGTCTAAAATAACTAAAAATATAAAATTGGATTAAAAACATGGAAATTCCCCCTCTTGAAATAAAACCTAATGATAATAGTTGAAATACGATAACACGTGGTTGTCATCACTGGTGTTGAATTCCTCAGAGGCCGCAACAATTATGCATTCAGCGTACAGAAAAGAACAAAAAGTATGTGGCTGGAGGTAGATTACCTGGTCATTGGATATCAATTTGACAGCAGGCCAGTGGACTACAGGCCCCAAAAATTATGCATTCAACGGACAGAAAAGAACAAGTAGGTATGTGGCTGGAGGTAGATTACACTGTCATTGGATATCAATTTAAAAGCAGGCCAGTGGACTACAGGCCCCAAAAATTATGCAGTCAACGGACAGAAAAGAACAAGAAAGTATGTGGCTGGAGGTAGATTACCCGGTCATTGGATATCAATTAAACAGCAGGATAGTGTACTACAGGCCCCGAAAATTATGCATTCAGCATACAAAAAAGAACAAGTAAGTATGTGGCTGATGGTAGATTACCTGGTCATTGGATATCAATTTGACAGCAGGCCAGTGGACTACAGGCCCCAAAAATTATGCATTCAACGGACAGAAAAGAACAAGTAGGTATGTGGCTGGAGGTAGATTACTCGGTCATTGGATATCAATTTAACAGCAGGCCAGTGGACTACAGGCCCCAAATATTATGCATTAAGCGTACAGAAAAGAACAAGAAAGTATGTGGCTGATGGTAGATTACCCGGTCATTGGATATCAATTTAACAGCAGGCCAGTGGGCTACAGGCCCCAAAAATTAGGCATTCAGTGGACAGAAAAGAACAAGTAAGTATGTGGCTGGAGATGGATTACACGGTCATTGGATATCAATTTTACTGAATACCTGTCGGTCCAGGGATTCCCTGAGGCTGGATCCAGAGGGCAGCTGTCGAAAGAGTTGGCTACAAGAATGATCTCATATCCGCAGTGACCAACACATCTTCAAACCGACCTCTTCTTGCATGCGCTGTTGGATTAGTACCCGCAACTGTTTCTCTTTGAGTGTAACTTCCTCTGCCAGCGCCCGCAAAAGCAGATTTCAGGATTTCTCAAAGCAAGGCCTGAAATTATTACATTCTGACAGCCCTCTGTGATGCTGGTAAGATGTCCGCCATTTTGTTTTTGTACCAGGGGTCTAAGTACATTGCCACCAGGTACTGGTCCTTGCCCCTTATGCTTTTTATATCGGGGTCCCTCTTCAAACACTGGAGCAGAAAGGCCCCCATTTGCACTAAACTGGAAGTGGTGGTGTGGCCTGGCTCCTGCTCATCATCCAGGATAATGTCATCCTCGGTCTACTCCTCCCAGCCACGGACAACGCCAGGGATCCAAGAAAAGTTTAAAGTATGCTCGTACAGGTAGTCGTTAACTGCACATTTCTGCTGGAGCAGCCTATCAAGCATATAGAAGGTGGCGTTCCAGTGCATCGGGCAGTCACAAATCAGACATCTGTCGCCGCTGAACGTCACCAAGGCGAGCCATGGCTGTGTAAGATCTTCTAAAATGGCCAGAGATTTTCCTGGCCTGCCGCAAGACATCCTGGATCCCGGGTTATTTGGCAACGAATCGCTGCATCACTAAGTTCAGGACGCGTGCCATGCACAGCACGTGTGTCATTTTGCCCAGCTTCAGCACGCTCAGCAGATTAGCACTGTTGTCGCACACCACTTTGCCAACTGTCAAATTGAGTGTGGTTAGCCACTGATCTGCCTGTGACCGCAAAGCTGAAAGATGTGCAGGACCGGTGTGGCTCTTTGCTTCCAGGCACAACAGCTGTAGCACAGCATGGCAACCTCTCACCTGGCACATCACATTCCGGGGAGCTTGGGGGCGCAGCAGAAGAGGCGGTAGCAGTGAAAAAGGAGAGTCAGCTGAGGAGAAGACGGAGGATGGAGTAGGAAGAGGAGAATAAGAGGCAGGCCTGCGTGCAATCTATGGCGTTAACAAAATCCACATGGTACGACGGGTTGCATGCTTGACGGCTGTCAGAAGGTTCACCCAGTGAGCAGTAAAAGTTATGTACCTTCCCTGCCTGTGTTTGCTAGACCACGTGTCTGTGGTCAGATGTATCTTGGCACCGACACTGTGTGCCAGATATACATTCACTTGCCGCTGAACGTGGCCATATAGCTCTGGGATGCACTTCTGGGAGAATTATTTCCATCCAGGCACCTTACATTGCGGAGTGCCAATGGCCACAAATTTTTCTAAAGGCCTCTGAGTCCACCAGTTTATATGGCAGTAGTTGGCGGGCTATAAGTTCAAGCCAGCGGTCAGCCGCAAGAGGGTTATCCGGCGTCATCCTCTTTTTACGCTCGAACATTTGGGCCACAGAAGCCTGCCTTTTGCCAGAGGAATGCGACGATGGCACGGTGGAAGGTAGAGTGGAGGGAAAATTGGAGGTGAGAGAAGAAGAAGGAGGCAGGATGTGGAGCTCCAGGAGTATGGCTTTATGGGTTCTGACGGTGTTGCTCCCATTGGTGTTGCCTTCGGTGGTTGCATGCGGTGGCAGTGTCACGGCCTATGTTTGCCACTCATGCAGTTGCCTGTGGCAATGTGTTGTTTATGCATGTGTGAGCGATTTCCATTTTAGTTGTTTCTCTTCCCTGTCTGGTGTGCGTGGGGTTAATTCACTGGCTGGTTTGGAGCAAAGTGGTGAGTTGGGTGTTGTCTCAGGTCTCTATATATTCTTTGGCTTGGAGACTGAGATGCTTGGTCTGTACATGGATGAGATCTGAGGGCCATCCAAGTTTGACCTTGATGTTCTCAGCAATGTCATCTGCGATGTAATGCTGTGTGTTTCCTCCTTGTCTTCCTTCCACTCCTGGTGTGTAGTTTATTGTGTGGGCTTGAGTTGGAGGTTTGTTATACGTCTGGGTGTTTGTTTCATGTAGGTGTGAACTGGCCTGCATGGTTGTTTGACGTTTTTCCCTTTTGTGTTTGTGTCCTCCGGAAGGGGGTTGGTTCCCCGGAGGGGGAACTACTCTACAAGACAGTGTGCTTCCCTGCCTGGAGCTTCCATGCATCCGGTGTTCGCATGGAGGTCCGGGTAGATGTTGGTGCCGTCTTTCCATCTCTGCTGCGGCAGGTAAGTGTTAGTTGTTGCTAGTGTTCTGTTGTTACACTGTGTACTTATCTGCTGTGCAGTTGCTGCATTATGTCTTTTTCCCTGTCAGCTACTGGGCCTCTGGAGACGCCTGTTATCAGTGGTGATGGATGAACAGGAGGTCTCTGCCCTGTTAGGATGTTGAGGGTGATTCAGTGATTCCTAGACTTCTTGGTTCGTGGGTATGAGCCCCCTTACCATTGAAGGCGGCTCATACAGTCAGGAGACTAGGGCTATTTGAGGGAAGCTTTAGGAGGCAACCAGCTCCCTTTTTCCTGCCTATGGCCTTGTAATTGGCGACATTGTACGGTGTGGAGTTTTTCCTACTCCCTACCGTGACAACTATATAGAAAGTATATTATTGGTATATAACACCCCTGCTTCATACACTATTTTTGGGGGGCAACTGGTATATCACACCAGTAGAAATTATTTGTTCAAATAGCATTTTTCACTCTATGTAGCTGAGGTAACGCAGCAAAAGCGCCCGAAAAATGCTGCACTGCCTAAATGCACTATATAGAAAGTATATTTTTGGTATATAACACCCCTGCTTCAATTAGTTTTTTTGGGGGGGCAACAGGTATATCACACCAGTTGAAATTATTTGTTCCAATAGCGTTTGTCACTGTGTAGCTGCGGTAACGCGTCAGAACCGCAAACAAATGCTACACTACCCAAATGCACTATATAGAAAGTATATTATAGGTATATGACACCCCACTTCTATCAGTTTTTTGGGGGGAGAAACTTTTATATCACACCCGTTGCAATTAGTCATTCCAATAGCGTTTGTCCCTCTGTATAGCTCCGGTATCTCAGCAGAACCGCACACACCTGCTGCACAATACAAGTGCACTATAATATACTTTATATGTTAGAAAGTATATAATAAGAATATCACATTCCTCAGTAAGTCACACCTATCGATAGCACACCTATACCAGTCCTTAAAAAGTATTTTGTGCCCCTATTAGGTAGCGTTTGGTGTCCCAAATAGGGTTGAGTGTTCATACCGAACTTTTTAGGTTTTTTGGACCCCGGACCCGAACCTGAACATTTCAGTAAACGTTCTGGTTCGGTGTTCGGCGATTTCTTGGCACTTTTTGAAAGGCTGCAGAGCAGCCAATCAACAAGCGTTTAACTGTCTGATCTTAGAAGCCATCATAGCCATGCCTACTAATGGCATGGCTATCATTGGTTAATGCAGTATGTGACCCAGCCTCTATATAAGCTGGAGTCACATAGCGCTGCACGTCACTCTGCTGTTACTAGTGTAGGGAGAGGATGCTGCTGGTGATTGCAGGGAGAGAATAGGAGAGAATCTTTGTTCAGAACTGGAATCTAACTCAGCGATCTACATACAATTAGTTGTGTGGGTGCAGGGCACAATCTTTTTACCCTGCCTTGAGCCAAGTAACCTAAAAAAAAAATAACTTTTATCCATCTGTTAGTTAGGTGGGCAGCGGCGGCGGCCATTTTATGCAAGCTCAGTGCACCAGCACTACATCTGAGCTTTTGTGACATTGAAATCCAAGCTTGAAATACTGCACTTATAATCTGGTTTTAAAAAAATCACCCTTTTTTGGAAATATCTGGTGCATTTGCATAATTAGCCTGTGTGCAATTTAAGCTAGAAATAGAGCCATAATTTTCAGGGTTTTTAAAAACACACTTTTTAGCCAAAATACACAATTTTCCAGCCCTTGCAGCATCAGCATGTGTAAAATTCAAGGGTTATATACTGCTGTCATATTCCGTTATTAAACAAACACCCAGTTTGGCCAAAACACTTAGTCTGGATCAGTATATGTGAGATACAGCCTTTACATACTGTGATTCTATTCAGTTATTTGAAATACAGCCATTTTGGGCAAACAAATTTAATTGCGGTCTAGTCTGGATCAGTTGGTGTGAGATACACCATTTAGATACTGTGGTTATATTCTTCTATTAATAAAACACCCTTTTTTGTGCAAAATACACAATTTTTCTGGCCTTGCAGCATCAGCACATGTGAAATTCAAGGGTTATATACTGCTGTCATATTCAGTTATTAAACAAACACCAGTTTGGGGCAAAAAAGTTTATTTTGCAGCCTTTTCTGCATATGTCATTGTGAGATACAGCCTTTACATACTGTGGTTCTATTCAGTTATTTTAAATACAGCCATTTTGGGCACAATTCTTTAATTGCGGCCTAGTCTGGATCAGGGCGTGTGAGATAAACTCTTTGCATACTGTGTGTGGGCTGGACTGGCACTCTGTATGTGTGGAGTAATATGGATAAAATACAATAAAATGGTAAAAATACAATATAATGTAAAGTGATCACACAGTTTAATTATAATAACATTGAAATGCCAAAATGTATGGCTAAAAATAAATAGCTAAAAAGAAACGCTGCGCGGCACAATAAAATACTGCAATAACAATCATGAAAGTGATCTAAATGTGATCACAATATGTCCTTGAAAGTAACGATATTCAATGGTATTCTTGCATATAAGACAAAGAAAAAATGCAGGTTGTGAGTCCTTTTTTCTTTCAAATATTGTGTAAGCAGAAGTGCCGCATTGAATCTGTAGTAATGATGTATGTCCGTATTTCAGGGGACTTTTACACGGAGCGGGTAGTCAGAAAAGACTTTTCAGTCAATTATGGTCCCATTCAATTTGCAGATAAAGTGCTGTATGCTCTGAGGTAGCAAAAGGTCTTACCTTAACCCGGATGGTTTTCAAGATAGATGTAATTACCGTATAGCTGGTTCAGCTCGGTCTTCTACTGTATGTGTATACCAACGCTAGAGTAGCGTGGTCTCCGGCGTGCTCCTGGCTTAGTCCGCAACAAGGTATCGTGAAGGCGGATAGCTGGATTGTTTGTATCCCAGGGCGCCGCGTCTCACGTGGTGTGTGACGTAGTCTTAGTCCGTGACTGTGTCCGGGTATCGCGAGAACTCTGCTCGGCGATTTTTTAAATAGGAAATTTTTTTTCGGAGCGCTCCAATTTTTGAAAGGATAGTTTCAGACTTTATAACATCTGTAGAAAGGCCTTTGAATAGAGTGGGAGCTATCAGCTGTTTACGCCAGACGCGTTTCGGGGACCTCTTCCCCTTCTTCAGTGGCAGCTGATCTCCCAAATTTAAGGTTGGCTTTATATAAATCCATCAGAGAAAACTAAAAAGCGGCCTGGATTCAAAATTTCGAATGGATGTCCAATTGTCTATGAAGAGTTTTATATGCGCTTTTAATGCGTTAATTTCTCTGCTTATGCGTTTTTCTGATATGTTGTATATGATGTTTAATCTGATTTACCTCATAAGGAATAAATATTGCAGCTTATTTATTTTAGTAAAAATATACACATAATAATTAAAACAATAAATATTATATAAAATGAATAAAACATATTTAAATATATTTCTTTAGTACAAAAGAATAGTATAATATCTAGTAAAATACATAATAGTATGATGTTGCGTGATGGTAGAAAATGTTACATGGTGATAGAATGTTGCATGGTGATAAAAGGATGCATGTCTGCCTCCAAGGGGGAGACTCAGTGCTGGTAAACAGCCAAACGTGAGGCTCTCCGTCGGAAGACAGACATGCAGCCTACATCCTATAGAAAGCCGAAAATTTCTAAATCAGCGTTTAATCCCATCGGAATCAGGCTTCCAAAGTCGAATATCATCCGTGATTCGGCCCTGGACATTTTGTCTATATGTTTGCCTCCTCGCCAGTGTGTATCAATTTTTTGTAATGCCATGAAAAACATGCCTTTTGGGTCTTTGTTATGGATTTCTTTAAAATGTTTTGATAATGAATGTTTCATGTATCCATTTCTAATATTGCGTAGATGTTCGCTTATTCTTGTTTTCAGGCATCGTTTTGTCCTACCAATGTACTGTTTTCCACACGGACATTCGATTAAATAGACTACACTGGAGGTATCACAGCTAAGAAAACTCTTAATAGTTACAGAGAAATTGTTTTGGGATGACTTAATTTCAGTAGTTCTTTTAGGAAATTTTGTTATTTTACATCCTTGGCATTTGCCACATCTATAAAATCCCTTAAGGTTCATCCAATTTCCAATGAACGAAGGTTTTTTGGGGTTATGTTTTATTGAAGGTGCAATTTTCAGACCTAGATTTTGTGCTCGTGTGTAGGTAATCTGTGCTTTAATCGGTAATAGTGGGCCGATTATCTTATCTTGAGTTAATAAGTGCCAGTATTTGTTAATAATTCGTTCGATCTTCTTATGTTGAATGGAAAAAGGTAATATGATTCTAAAATCCGTTTGTTTGTAACTTTTTGTATTTAAACGCTCCTCAGAATTTTCTGAATCTTTTGTAAAGAAAGTTTCTCTGGATATTTTATTTACCTTCTGGGATGCTGTTTCCAAAATATGTATAGGGTATTTTTTCTCTAAAAATTTATTTTTTAGTATTTCGGCTTCTTTTTGGTATTGTAATTCTTCGGTGCAATTTCTTTTTAAGCGACGGAATTGTCCTGAGGAGCCTTTAAATACAAAAAGTTGCAAACAAACGGATTTTAGAATCATATTACCTTTTTCCATTCAACATAAGAAGATCGAACGAATTATTAACAAATACTGGCACTTATTAACTCAAGATAAGATAATCGGCCCACTATTACCGATTAAAGCACAGATTACCTACACACGAGCACAAAATCTAGGTCTGAAAATTGCACCTTCAATAAAACATAACCCCAAAAAACCTTCGTTCATTGGAAATTGGATGAACCTTAAGGGATTTTATAGATGTGGCAAATGCCAAGGATGTAAAATAACAAAATTTCCTAAAAGAACTACTGAAATTAAGTCATCCCAAAACAATTTCTCTGTAACTATTAAGAGTTTTCTTAGCTGTGATACCTCCAGTGTAGTCTATTTAATCGAATGTCCGTGTGGAAAACAGTACATTGGTAGGACAAAACGATGCCTGAAAACAAGAATAAGCGAACATCTACGCAATATTAGAAATGGATACATGAAACATTCATTATCAAAACATTTTAAAGAAATCCATAACAAAGACCCAAAAGGCATGTTTTTCATGGCATTACAAAAAATTGATACACACTGGCGAGGAGGCAAACATATAGACAAAATGTCCAGGGCCGAATCACGGATGATATTCGACTTTGGAAGCCTGATTCCGATGGGATTAAACGCTGATTTAGAAATTTTCGGCTTTTTATAGGATATAGGCTGCATGTCTGTCTTCCGACGGAGAGCCTCACGTTTGGCTGTTTACCAGCACTGAGTCTCCCCCTTGGAGGCAGACATGCATCCTTTTATCACCATGCAACATTCTATCACCATGTAACATTTTCTACCATCACGCAACATCATACTATTATGTATTTTACTAGATATTATACTATTCTTTTGTACTAAAGAAATATATTTAAATATGTTTTATTCATTTTATATAATATTTATTGTTTTATTATTATGTGTATATTTTTACTAAAATAAATAAGCTGCAATATTTATTCCTTATGAGGTAAATCAGATTAAACATCATATACAACATATCAGAAAAACGCATAAGCAGAGAAATTAACGCATTAAAAGCGCATATAAAACTCTTCATAGACAATTGGACATCCATTCGAAATTTTGAATCCAGGCCGCTTTTTAGTTTTCTCTGATGGATTTATATAAAGCCAACCTTAAATTTGGGAGATCAGCTGCCACTGAAGAAGGGGAAGAGGTCCCCGAAACGCGTCTGGCGTAAACAGCTGATAGCTCCCACTCTATTCAAAGGCCTTTCTACAGATGTTATAAAGTCTGAAACTATCCTTTCAAAAATTGGAGCGCTCCGAAAAAAAATTTCCTATTTAAAAAATCGCCGAGCAGAGTTCTCGCGATACCCGGACACAGTCACGGACTAAGACTACGTCACACACCACGTGAGACGCGGCGCCCTGGGATACAAACAATCCAGCTATCCGCCTTCACGATACCTTGTTGCGGACTAAGCCAGGAGCACGCCGGAGACCACGCTACTCTAGCGTTGGTATACACATACAGTAGAAGACCGAGCTGAACCAGCTATACGGTAATTACATCTATCTTGAAAACCATCCGGGTTAAGGTAAGACCTTTTGCTACCTCAGAGCATACAGCACTTTATCTGCAAATTGAATGGGACCATAATTGACTGAAAAGTCTTTTCTGACTACCCGCTCCGTGTAAAAGTCCCCTGAAATACGGACATACATCATTACTACAGATTCAATGCGGCACTTCTGCTTACACAATATTTGAAAGAAAAAAGGACTCACAACCTGCATTTTTCTTTGTCTTATATGCAAGAATACCATTGAATATCGTTACTTTCAAGGACATATTGTGATCACATTTAGATCACTTTCATGATTGTTATTGCAGTATTTTATTGTGCCGCACAGCGTTTCTTTTTAGCTATTTATTTTTAGCCATACATTTTGGCATTTCAATGTTATTATAATTAAACTGTGTGATCACTTTACATTATATTGTATTTTTACCATTTTATTGTATTTTATCCATATTACTCCACACATACAGAGTGCCAGTCCAGCCCACACACTTATTTTCTATTATTTCTTCCTGTACGGGTGATACAGTTTTCTGGCCTAGAGCACCTGGTCCTAACTGCTTAGGAGTGAGCTATTCCTGTTCTTTACTTCTTTGCATACTGTGGTTCTATTCAGTTATAAATAAAACACCCATTTAGGGCAAGATCCTAAATTTGAGAAATATGAGGAGAGCATCAAATAAGGGACGTGGCCCAGATCGTGGTGCTGCTGGTGGAGCTCCTGTTGCAGGGAGAGGACGTAGTCGATCTGTGCCAGCTACATGCACAAGTGTACATGCACGATCTTTGCCAGCTACATGCACTTTCTCAGGAGCGAGTAGGCGACAGAACCTGCAGAGGTATTTGGTCGGGCCTAATGCAGCTCTTCGAATGGTGAGGCCTGAACAAGTACAGGCAATAGTAGATTCGGTTGCTGACGGTGCCTCCAGCTCCTTCACATTGTCTCCCACCCAGTCTCCCGCTAAAAGATCAGAGTTGGCACCTGCAGTCGATGTCCATCAGGCTTTCAACTCACCCCCTTGCAAATCAGCCAGCCAAGCAGTCTGAGCCCCAAGTCATGCAGCAGTCTCTTCTGCTTTTTGATGACTCTGTTAGCAGGGTTTCCCAGGGCCACCCACCTAGCCCTGCCCCAGAAGTGGAATAGATTGAGTGCACCGATGCCCAACCACTTATGTTTCAAGATGAGTACATGGGAGGACTATTGCAGCGTGTCTTGGATGATGACGAAACACAGGTGCCAACTGCTGGGGCTTTCGAAAGTGTGCAGACCGACAAGGAGGGCAGGGGTGAAGACTGGGTGGAAGATAATGTCGAGGACGATGAGGTCCTCGACCCCACATGGAATCAAGGTTATGCGAGTGACCTATGTAGTTTGAAGGAAGAGTTGGTGGTCACACAGAGCCACCAGCACAGCAGAAGAGGGAGCAGGGTGCAAAAGAGGAGCGGCCGTCCTCTAGACAGTAGGCCTGCTACTGCCCACCGCAGCAAGGCACCGAGCACACCAAAGCCAGCTCCAAGGAGTTCCCTGGCGTGGCAGTTCTTCAGACAATGTGCTGACGACAAGACACGAGTGGTTTGCACGCTGTGCCATCAGAGCCTGAAGCGAGGCATAAACGTTCTTAACCTGAGCACAACCTGCATGCAGGGCCGTCTTTAATATTGATTGGACCCTGGTCAAAAATTTACTTGGGCCCCCTGGATCCCGCCTTCCCACACCTTAGCAGGCAATCACGCCCTCCACCACAACACACACACAAAAAATCCACACACCTGGTAGAGTCCAGTGAATGACTGTAAATACTTCCAGTTCTGAAGACTCCAGCGGCACAGGATCAGTGCTCTGGGCTGGAAGTGGGCACCGCTCTGCAGGAAGGAAACCAGGGCTTGGCTTACCTTAGCGTTACAGTGCAGCCCAGCACCCCACAGTATGCAGTATAGCATCCTATAGTATACAGCCACCCACAGTATGCAGTAAAGCATCCTGTAGTATACAGCAACCCACAGTATGCAGTATAGCACCCTATAGTATACAGCACCACACAGTATGCAGTAAAGCATCCCATACTATACAGTATACAGCACCCCACAGTATATAGTACAGCAGTATAGCAGCCCACAATATAAGGCACCCTACAGTATACAACACCTCACAGTATATAGTAGAGCAGTATAGCACCTCACTGTATACAGCACCTTAAACTATACACGATACAGCACCCCACACTATACAGCCCCCCACACTATACAGTACAGCAGCATAGCACTCCACAATATACAGCACCCACAGTATACAGCCCCCTACAGTATACAGCCGCCCACAGTATACAGCACCCCACTATACAGTACAGCAGTATAGCACTCCCCAGAATACAGGCTCCCCACAGTATACAGCACCCCACTATACAGTAGTATACAGTATATTAGTATAACAGCCCCTGTCACCTTTTTCGGATGTAATCTTCACAAAAAAAGCTCCACAGTTAAGGCAAACTTCTACACAACACTTCTGTTAGGACCTTGATGACCTCATAGCCATGTGACCAGTAATATTGCTAGGTTACTGGTCACATGGTGATGTCATCTAAGGTCCTAAAGAATCACAGCTTTCACAGTATGCTGCTTGGAGTGCAGTCAGACATGGCATGACAGCACCCCCTGTGTAGCTGACAGCCTGACACCCGGGGCAGTGGCTAGCAGGGCTCAAGAGGCAGCTGCCTTGGCCCCCCCAGGAGCAACTGGGCCCGGGGCAGCTGTCCCTTTTGCCCCTTGTTAAAGACGGCCCTGCCTGCATGACCAGGCATTTAAGTGCTAAGCATGAGCTGCAGTGGAGTAGACACCTCAAAAACCAAGAAAGGTCTCTGGCTCCTACTGCTTCCTCTTCTGCTGCAGTCTCTGCCTCTTCATCCACCTCTGGATTGACAGTGCCACCTGCAACCCGCAAACAGAGGATCTGCCAGCAACACCACCCCCTGGGTCACCAAGCATCTCCATAATGTCTCACGGAAGCATTCAGCTCTCCATCTCCCAAACACTGGAGAGGAAGAGGAAGTACCTCCCTACCCACTTGCGATCCCTAGCCCTGAATGCCAGCATTTTTTAATTACTAGCCTTTGAAATGCTGTCATTCCGTCTGGTGGAGACGGATAGTTTTAAAGGACTTATGCCAGTGGCTGTCCCACAGTACGTCGTGCCCAGCCACTACTACTTTTCCAGGCAAGCCATCCCTTCCCTGCCCAACCAAGAAGGGGACAAAATCAGGTGTTCACTGCGCAACGCCATCTGTGGCAAGGTGCACTTTACTACAGATATGTAAACCAGTAAGCACGGTCAGGGTCGTTATATCTCCATAACGGCACACTGGGTAAATGCAGTGACGGCTGGGCCTGAGGCGGATAGCAGTTTGGCGCATGTCCTTCCACCACCGAGGATTGCAGGGCACTTCAGTTTGCCTCCTGTTGCTTCCTCCTCCTCATCCTCTACCGGCTCCTCATCCGGTCATCGTAACACCTTCACCACCCAGTTCAGCACAGCCAGGAGTAAACGTTAGCAGGCAGTTTTAAAACTTATATGTTTGGGGGACAAACCCCACACTGCGCAGGAGCTGTGGACGGGCCTTAAACAACAGACGAGTGGTTGGTGCCGGTGAGCTTCAAGCCCAGCCTGGTGTTGTGCGATAATGGGCGAAATCTCATAGCAGGTCTGGGACTATCCGGTTTGATGCACATCCCTTACCTGGCACATGTGCTGAATTTGGTGGTGCAGAGATTTCTTAAAAATTGCCCTGATATGTCAGAGCTGCTGCATAAAGTGCGGGCCGTCTATGCGCACATTCGCCGTTCTCACCCTGCTTGCCTCTTAGCGCTGCAGTGTAACTTCGGCCTTCCCGCTCACCGCCTCATATGCGACATGCCCACAAGGTGGAACTCCACCTTGCACATGCTGGCCAAACTATGCGAGCAGCAGCAGGCGATAGTGGAGTTTCAGCTGCAGCACGCACGGGTCAGTCGCTCGTCGGAAGAGCACCACTTCACCACCAATGACTGGGCCTCCATTCAAGACTATGTGTTCCGTGTTGCGCTGTTTTGAGTACTCCACCAACCTGGCCAGTGCCGATAACGCCATTCTCAGCATTACTATCCCACTTCTATGCCTCCTTGAAAAAACGCTGCTAGCAATTATGGAGGAGGATTTGGCACAGGCGGAGGAGGAGGAGGAGGAACCAGGCACTCCTGAGGAAGCCAGCAAGTCTGGCGATACGCGTTGGGCTTTTTTCCTGACCGCCACGCATGCCCCCCATCATGCTATTTTTATGATAAGTATCTGAGCCTTTATTCATTGTTGATGGATTACATGCATTTTATAATGTCATTGTGGGGGTTTGTCTATGCGTTTGTGGTGAGCCAGGGTGGCATGTGCTGATATATGGTTCACATGGCCTTGATCTGTTGTATACAACTATTTTATCTTATTTTGTGTTGTGTCTGTCTTCTTGAATAAATTTGTTACATTTTAGATGTGCGGCTCCTGTTTCGGTATTCTTTTTCTTCTTCTTTGCCATATTGTATATTGTATACCGTGAGCCGACACTCTTTTTCTATTTCTGGATGTGCCCCCAGTTTTTGAACAATATGTGTGCACACGCCTACACGTACTGAATGACGGGTCTGCCCCTTTCAATTTCTGGGTCTCAAAACTGGGCACATGGCCTGAGCTTGCCCTTTACGCCTTGGAGGTGCTGGCCTGCCCTGCAGTCAGTGTATTATCTATCCGTATATTTAGCACGGCAGGAGGCGTCATCACAGACAAGCGCAGGCGCCTGTCCACAGCCAATGTGGGCAAGCTCATGTTCATTAAAATGAACCAGGCATGGATCCCACAGGACCTGTCCGTACCTTGTGCGGAATAGACATGTATACCGGCCTTAACCAGCCATTGTTATACTGCAGCGCAATAGCTCATTCTTGTATTTTGGATATTTCACACTCTTTTGGAGTGTACCCTAATTAAAAAAATAAAATAAAAATGTAAACCAAAAGCCAGTGTTGGCTACCTCGTCCTCCTCCACCGTTGCTTCCACATACACTACTACGTCCACCACTTCCTCAAACTCCTACTCCATATGGAACTCCACCTCATAAATCAATTTTTTTATTTTTTATTTGTACGTATTTTATTTTATGTTATTATACTATTTTGTCTGTTACACTTTTGGAAAAAAATTTAACAATTTTTGGGTGTGATGTACCACTGCTATACCTAGTAGACAGGTAAAAAAAAAAACTAATTTGTCTGTTACATTTTTTTAATTGAAATTCACAAATTTTGGGGTGTAATATACCCCTCCTCTACCTAGTTGACAGCTTAATAAATTTCAATAATTTCTTTTACATTTTCGGGTGACAATAAACATTTTTTTTTCTGTCATAGACCCCTGCTCTACCAAGTAGACAGGTTAATACATTTCTGTCATTTTTCTGTTACATTCTTGGGTTGACATTTTACAATTTTGGACGTGAATAAACCCCTGCTCTGGATAGGTGACAGGGAATAACATTTCAGAAATTCTTCTTTAATTGATGCGCGCCACCTTTCATTTAATGCTTAAACTTTAACAAGTTGTCCCACATTTGCGCTTCAATAATTTCTCCCACATTTACATAGTAACATAGTAACATAGTACATAAGGCCGAAAAAAGACATTTGTCCATCCAGTTCGGCCTGTTATCCCGCAAGTTGATCCAGAGGAAGACCCCTCTCTAGTAGCTATAGCCTGTAATATTATTACACTCCAGAAATACATCCAGGCCCCTCTTGAATTCCTTTATTGTACTCACCATCACCACCTCCTCAGGCAGAGAGTTCCATAGTCTCACTGCTCTTACCGTAAAGAATCCTCTTCTATGTTTGTGTACAAACCTTCTTTCCTCCAGACGCAGAGGATGTCCCCTCGTCACAGTCACAGTCCTGGTGATAAATAGCTGATGGGATAGATCTCTGTACTGACCCCTGATATATTTATACATAGTAATTAGATCTCCCCTCAGTCGTCTTTTTTCTAAAGTGAATAACCCTAATGCTGATAATCTTTCAGGGTCCTGTAGTTGCCCCATTCCAGTTATTACTTTAGTTGCCCTCCTCTGGACCCTCTCCAGCTCTGCTATGTCTGCTTTGTTCACTGGAGCCCAGAACTGTACACAGTCCTCCATGTGTGGTCTGACTAGCGATTTGTAAAGTGGTAGGACTATGTTCTCATCACGGGCATCTATGCCCCTTCTGATGCAACCCATTATCTTATTGGCCTTGGCAGCAGCTGCCTGACACTGGTTTTTGCAGCTTAGTTTGCTGTTTATTAAAATTCCTAGATCCTTTTCCATGTCAGTGTTACCGAGTGTTTTACCATTTAGTATGTACGGTTGACTTGCATTTTTCCTTCCCATGTGCATAACTTTACATTTATCAGTGTTAAACCTCATCTGCCACTTATCTGCCCAAGATTCCAATCTATCCAGATCCCTCTGTAGCAGTATACTGTCCTCTGTAGTATATATATATACAGTATACTGTCCTCTGTAGTATATATACAGTTTACTGTCCTCTGTAGTGTATATATATATATAGTATACTGTCCTCATCAGTGTAAATTACTTTACACAGTTTAGTGTCATCTGCGAAAATTGATACTTAATTACTATGCAAGCCTTCTACAAGATCATTGATAAATATATTGAAGAGAATAGGGCCCAATACTGACCCCTGAGGTACCCCACTAGTGACAGTGACCCAATCTGAGTGTGTACCGTTAATAACCACCCTCTGTTTTCTATCACTGAGCCAGTTACTTACCCACATACAGACGTTTTCTCCCAGTCCGAGCATTCTCATTTTATATACTAACCTTTTATGTGGTACAGTGTCAAATGCTTTGGAGAAGTCCAGATATACGACATCCATTGATTCGCCGCTGTCAAGTCTAGAACTTACCTCCTCATAGAAACTGATTAAATTAGTCTGACATGACCGATCCCTCACAAAGCCATGCTGATATGGCGTTATTTGCTTATTTCCGTTGAGATGCTCTAATATAGCATCTCTCAGAAAACCTTCAAACAGTTTACCCACAACAGATGTTAAACTTACCGGCCTATAGTTTCCAGGGTCTGTTTTTGGACCCTTTTGAATATTGGCACCACATATGCCATGCGCCAATCCTGTGGGACATTCCCTGTCAGTATAGAGTCTGCAAATATCAGAAATAAGGGTCTGGCTATGACATTACTTAATTCCTTTAGGATACGGGGGTTTATGTCATCCGGTCCTGGCGATTTGTCTATTTTAATCTTTTCTAGTCGCTGTTGTACTTCTTCCTGGGTCAGACAGGGCACTTTTAATGGGGAATTTATTTTTGCATTCTGCATGTCATCTGACAGTTTATTTTCCTCAGTGAATACATTGGAGAAAAAAATATTTAACAGCTTTGCTTTCTCCTCATCGCTCTCTGCGACTTCCCCCTCATTACTCTTTAAAGGGCCGACACCTTCAGATTTATACTTTTTAACATTTATATAATTGAAGAACATTTTAGGGTTAGTTTTACTCTCTTTGGCAATTAATCTCTCGGTCTCTAGTTTGGCCGCTTTTATTTGTTTTTTACATGTTCTATTTTTTTCCTTATAGTTTTTCAGTGCTTCCGTGCTACCTTCCTGTTTCAGTGAATGATATGCTTTCTTTTTGTCATTTATTGCTTTCGTTACAGTTCTATTTATCCACATTGGTTTCTTTTTATTCCTTAACCTTTTATTACCATACGGTATGTACCTCTCACACTGAGATTTTAGGATGTTTTTAAAGATATCCCATTTTGTGGCTGTATTTTTCTTTTTGAGGACTTTGTCCCAGTTAGTTCGGCCTATGGCCTCTCTTAGTTGGCTAAATTTAGCTTTTTTGAAGTTTGGTATTTTTGTTCCTCCCTGTAGAAACGCTCTTTTGAATGATAATTGGAAGGTTATTACTTTGTGGTCACTATTTCCCAGGTGTCCCCCAACCTGCACGTCTGTTGTTCTGTCCGGCCTATTGGTTAATACTAAGTCCAGTTTGGCCGTCTCTCTAGTCGGGTCCTGAACCAGTTGGGAGAGGTAATTGTCTTTGGTTATTGCCAAGAACCTGTTTCCTTTATGAGATATACAAGTTTCAGTTTCCCAGTCTATATCTGGGTAGTTGAAGTCCCCCATAATAACCACCTCATTATGATTTGCCGCCTCGTCTATCTCGTTTATCTCGTTTTTGCGCTTCAATAATTTCTCCCACATTTGCGCTTTACTAATTTTTCCAACATTTGCGCCTCAATAACTTTTCCCATATTTCCGCTCGATCCCCAAAAAAATTAATACATTTATTTCCCTTGGATGTGGTATCTCTTTCTCACGCTCCCTCTCCAGCGTGGAACCCTGATTACCGTGATCAACATGGTAGGCTCAGAAAAGAACATCGAAAGTTGATAGAGAAGATATCCAAATGGATGGTGGACGTCACTGGGGCACCTCTGCATAGGTGAAAGGAATATACATTTTTTTTAAAATCATCTGTTACATTGTCAGGTGTCATTTTTCACATTTTGCTGGATAGAAACCTCTGCTCTACATAGTTGAAGTGGAATAAAATTTAAAGGGATTCTGTCACCAGGTTTGGAGCTATAGAGATACGGACATGCACGGCTAGATCGCCGCTAGCATGTCCGCAATATATGTGTCCTATAGGGCTGTGTGGTTTTAATAAAATAAAATAAGGATTTTATAGATATGTAAATGAGTGTTAAATGTGTCCAAGGGGTGTACTAACCTTACTTGTGCCCAGCAGGGCCCCCTGTGAAGGAGCCCAGCACCATGTCTCCTCCTTTCATCAACGATAGATAGCCGTAATCTCGCGATGCACGAGCTCGCTCATGCGCAGTTCTTTCCCTGAGGCTGATGCCAGCACAGGGAAGGAACACTATACCAGCACTGCACATGCGCGAGCTCGCGCATCGCGAGATTACGGCTATCTATAGTTGATGAAAGGAGGAGACATAGGTGGTGCTGGGCTCCTTCACAGGCGGGCGTGGCTTGGCATGGCTGGCCACAAGTAAGGTTTATACACCCCTTGGACACATTTAACACTCATTTACATATCTATAAAATCCTTTTTTAAAGAAATTAAAACCACACAGCCCTATAGGACACATATATTGCGGACATGCTAGCGGCGATCTAGCCGTGCATGTCCGTATCTCTATAGCCCCAAACCTGGTGACAGAATCCCTTTAAGAAATTCTTCATTAATTCATGCGCACCACATCCTTTCATTCAATGCTTAAACTTTAAAAAGTTGTCCCCCATTTACGCTTTAATACTTTGTCCCATATTTCCGCTGTATCATTTTTAATTTGAAACAATTAATCCTCTCTCTTGCATGTGGTATCTCTTTCTCACGCTCCCTCTCCGGCGTGAAACCCTGCTTTGCCGATAACCGTGATCAACATGGTAGGCTCAGAAAAGAACATCGAAAGTTGAAAGAGAAGATATCCAAATGGATGGTGGACATCAGAGGGACATGCGATCAGTCAGAAGTTAGCTAGATTCAACAAAGCGGCAGTCTACGATTTACAAATCAAAAATGCCACAGTGACATTCCCTATAATTTTGTATTAATCATTCCAATAACAGGGCATCTTAAGAGTCCTGTATTGTTATTTATCGTCACTACCTCCCCGAGTCGGCAGTGGGTAATTGCCGTGCGCCCACTCCTTAACTTGGAAGCTTATGCTTCAATACTTTGTCCCACATTTCCGCTCGATCACCATGGTAGGTGCATAAAAGAACATCGAAAGTTGATAGAGCATATTTTAAATTGCATTGTGAACATCACGTGGACGTGCGACGTGGTGGGGCAGTAAGTGTGCACATGCCTACATGAACTGATTGACAGGGGTCAGCCCCTGCAACTTCTGGGTCTCCAAATTGGGCACATGGCCTGAGCTTGCCCTTTACCCCTTGGAGGTGCTGGCCTGCCCTGCAGTCAGTGTATTGTCTCAATGTGTGTTTAGCACGACTGGAAGGGTTATCACAGGTTATATTTCCCAATGTTTTGGGGTGTACCCTAATAAAAAAATAAAAAAAAATGAAAACCAAAAAGCAGTGTAGGCTACCTCCTCCTCCTCCACTTCCACCTACACCACCACATCCACCGCCTCCTCAACCTCCTACTCCATATGGACCTCGTCCTCCTAGATCAAATTTTTTATTTTTATTTTTTTTATATATTTTATGTTATTTAAAGTCATTTCCCTATCCACATTTGTTTGCAGAGCTCTTGCCATGCTCTTAACCACATTCTGATGCCATTTGCAGCCCTATAGCCCTTTCCATGACATTTTTACAGCCATTTTAGTGCTAAAATTTTTTAGTCCCCATTGACTTCAATGGGGTTTGGGGTCAAGTTTGGGTCCCGAACTCAAACTTTTTTGTGCAGTTCGGCCGAACCCGAACATCCAGGTGTCCGCTTAACTCTAGTCCCTAACAGTCTGTCCCTGCTTCACACAGCGACCTCCCCCTACACTTGCAAAAGACTGAATATAAAATGGCAGCCAGATCGGGTTTATTTATAAGGTAGGGGGTATGTCCATGTGCTGAAACGTCTCAATTGGCTGTCCTGTACCACCTGATGAATGTGTCATGGGTCAAAGTTCTTCACAATGTAAAAGAATATGGCATCGGTAGACATCTCCATATGTTCGCTCGTTCGGTGAACCGTGAACTTGCAAAGTTTTCCGCGAAAAGTCCGCTGAGCGGTCTGCAAGGCCATCTCTACGTGACAGTAAGGATGGTGTTATCAGTAAGGCTATGTTCATACCAGTGTTTATATTTCCGTTCTTCTGATATGTCAGAAGAACAGCCCAAAAAAAATGGATCCTGTAGTCTTAGCATCCATCCTCAAACCATCAGTATTTGGTCAGTATTTGAACAGTATTTGTAAGGTAAAAACAGGAGTGTGTCCAAAACAGATAATATGCAATAGAATATTTGCATGTCTTCTCTGTTTTGGACCCACTCCTGCTTTAGGCTTCCAAATCGTGATCAAATCCTAATGCAAAATACTGACTATGTGGTAGAGGCCTTAAGGATGCTCAAATGACAGGACATGTTTTTTTTGTTATTGTTCAGATCAGAAAAATTCAAAAAATGAACAGTGACGTCAACACGGTCAAACAAAGACACTAGTGTCCCTGCAACAGAATGCTGAGTGTGGCAACAGCTGGAGGAGTCACAATAGTTCCCCCAGAACAGAGTGTGGAGGGGGAGGGCACCTGCAGTGACAGTAAGAGCACAAGATGGTGGCAGATCACAGTAGGAGCAGGTGGCAGTAGAGGAAGCAGGTGTGTGGCATCAGACGGGTGGCAGCATCAGAATAGTTAGACAATGTTTGTCACAGCGCTGGGACAAGTGGAAGAAAGGATTTACCTTCTATGTTGCAGCTACAGGAGTGGCTCCACCTGCTCTGAAAAGAGCACTACTTCTGTATCTAGCTGGACCAGACTTCCAGGAAATTTTTTAAACCCTGGGAGAAACAGGGGAAGAGCAGGCATACAGACTATGAGACAACTATAAACATTATGAGTACTTTCGGCCCAAGAAAAACATTCCCTATGAGAAAGAGAATTTTGGACAGGCAATACAAGAAGTTGGAGAAACCAATGACTGCTATGTCACCAGGTTAAAATATCTTGCCAGGTCTTGTGACTTTGGTGCTGTAACAGAGAAAATAATCAGAGGTCAGGTTATCGAGAAATGCACCTCTCTGCATCTCAGACTCCTGAGAGAACCTAATGCGGCGTCCCACATATGTGTGTAAATGGGACACTTCGATGAATGGTATTCTCTATTGTCTGTCTAGCAAGTTCATTTACATCCATTCGCCCCTAGGTGGTGCTGGCACCACATAATATATATAGTGGGGTGTGTCTAGTTAAGTGGAGAGTAGAATGTAGTCAGAGTTAAGACAAGCAAGTTCATGGAGGAGAGAGACAGGCTAAAGTCATCATGTAACTGTGTTCCTTTCCTTTGGGCCCCGATCAAGCCTGGAGAAGATAACTAAAGAAGACAAGCACCAGACAGTAAGTCTATACGCCAAGATGCAGAGAGCCTAGCGAGTAGAGGTGGCCTTGCGGTTCACTCGGCGGTCGTTTTGCAGCGAACTTTGCGTGTTCGCGATTCGCCGAATATGCGAACATATGGCGATATTCACGCCCGCCATATTCTTTTACCTTGCAAAGAACTTTGACCCATGACACATCCATCAGGTGGTACAGGACAGCCAATTGAGAAGTTTCAACAAATGGACACACCCCTACCCTCTAAAAGAATCCTGAGCTGGCAGACATTTTACATTCAGTCTTTTGCCAGTGTAGGGAGAGAAAGTATATTATAGAAAGTATAGAAAGTATATTATAGTGCAATTGTATTGTGCAGCAGTTGTGTGCGGTTCTGCTGCGATACTGCAGCCACACAGAGTCCAAAAACACTATTGGATCAAATAATTTCTACTGGTGTGATTAACCAGTTTCCCCCCCAAAAAAAACGGATTGAGGGAGGGGTGTTTTATACCAATAATATACATTCTATATAGTGCATTTAGGTAGTGCAGAATTTGTTTGCGGTTTTGCTGCGTTACCGCATCTACACAGTGACAAACGCTATTGAAACAAATAATTTCTACTGGTGTGATTTACCAGTTGCCCCCCCAAAAAAACTGATTGAAGCAGGGGTGTTATATACTAATAATATACTTTCTATATAATGAATTTGGGTATTGCAGCATTTGTTTGTGGTTTTGCTGAGTTAACGCAGCTACAGAGTGCCAAACGCTATTGGAAACAATAATTTCTACTGGTGTGATTTGCCAGTTGCCCCCCAAAAAAACTGCTGTGATGTCACAAGTTCACACAACAATACTTAGTGCATATACATCAAGTAAAATACAATTATAGAGAACGTGGATCGATTAAATATTCACATGAAATATTCACATAAATAATCGATATAAATATTCACATAAATAATCGATAAGAATAATAAGGCAATGAATAGTCGCTGGGAATGTACTGGCTATGATGTAACGTGTATACACTGTCTCGAATTCCTCCCAGAATCTGATAATGCCGACAATGTTCATAATGTCCTGCTAACTCCAATGCAAAAACTGATCAAATGCACCGTTGGTTAATTGTCCCACATCGACAAAGTGTAGCGGCGTCCCGCTATGTATTCAAACCAGCGGCGTCCCACTGGAATAATGACACTGCAGTTTTACTGAATATCCTATTGGTAAATATTCGAAAGTGGTTCGAAAGTGGCCGAATTGCTGCAAAAAGTCGCTCTGCTGGTTCTTTCTTTACATGTAGCAACCAGATATATTCGTTGGCATATATAAAATAATGTTGTGACGAAACCAACCTCGCCACAGTGTTTTGGAGGGGGCTGGTTGCTAGCCTCTTGCCTCAGGATTATGGCCCATACTAACTTTAAAGAAAACAGACCTGCCGCACAGCTTAAATCTGTCTGTGGAATTGTGTTTTATGTTATTATGCATTCGGTTAAATTGTATGTTATGTGAGGGCACCCAGATAGCTAATATTATTGTATTTGTGTATTCTGAGTGCCATTCACCTAACGATATGCACTCAGACTTGAGCTATCCGGGGATATGTTAAATGTCTGTGTTTGCTGTGGGGGTGTGACATTGTGTGTTTGGGTGGTGATTCCTGTCCTGTTGTCTCCACGTGTGTATTGGTGTTTTCCCTTTGTCCTGAGACATAATTGGATTGCTCCTCGGGTGTCGCCAGGCAGAGAGGAGGAAACCATGATGCATTGTGGGGATGTGTTGTGTCTGTGTATCCTGAATTTCTGCATATCTGTCCTGTGTCGCAGTCTCCATTCTGGTCCCCTAAGGGCGTGGCCACCAGATGGGGACCTGCATAAATACGGGCGGGTAGCCCTCAATAAAGTGTTCCTGTTTTATCCTTCATCATGCTGAGACTGGTGTTTGGATAACTGATCAAACTGGGGGATTGCTATACGCTGAAGATTTGCTATACTCCCCTGGCATAACTACGAGCTCCTGTAAGAGCTGTTCCTGCTCTCTGGCTGTAGGAGAGGTTCACCCACTGGAGCCTGGAGCCTTGTCGTAGGTCCAGCGTGGGTGGAGGACAGTGAGACCCCAACCAAGCTGCGGCGGTTCGTGGGGTCTGCAGGGCGTATGGTGTCAAGTGGAGTGCTTGGAGTCCTCGGAAAGCACTAGGAGCATCTGTCGACGGAGGTACCCGGTCGGGGTGCCAGGCGTTCCGTTACATTGGTGGCAAGCAGTGGGATGGCGTCCTAGTGTGAGGAGAAGCAGCTCGGAGACACCGTTCGTGGAGTATATTGAGGGCAACGCTAGTATCCGTACAGCGCCCCTGGCTACAGCAGGATGGAATCGGCTAGTCTTCGAACAGCGTTCCACTACGAGGAGGATGATGACCCGGACTGGAGGGATGCAGTCCGGAAAGGCGTCTGGCACGAGGCCCTGGAAGATGTACAGCGTCGGCGGGGTGAGTGTCTCCCCAGTGAGGAGCAGCAGTTGCGGATGCGAGTGGCCCTGCGAATGCCCCTTCTGGGAGAGGAGCCCCTGAATGAGTGGGTGACAGAACTGGAGAGCCTGGTATGGAAGGAGCTTTGGCTAGATGACGCCTACCAGGCACTTTGGTGGTATGTGATTCGGCACTCTCCCTGGATGGCTGAGCACGACAGACCCGAGGGTGAGGATTATGATGGCCCTGGCCTGTTGTTTGAGGCCTTCGCAGAACCGGAGTTCGGAGATGCTGGAGGGTCCCGGTTCTGGGATATCTATGACTACAGAGAAGCTATGCATGATTGGGCTACAGCGAGAGAGGTGAGACAAGACCTGGCATCTCTAGTGACAAAGGAGTGGGAGCTGGAGCAGGACTACCAATACTTCTTCAGCTCAATTCGGTCCCAATATACACTGCCAGAGAGCTGGGTGGCAGTCCCAGACCTACAACCCTACAGCTGTGAAGACCCGACGGAAGTATCCCCTGCTTCAGTACCAGCTACAGAGGTAGGGGTCCTCATAGACTGGTCCTGTGAGGAACCACAACAGGCAGGTGGAGACGGGACCGAGGGCTCTCCACCGGGATGCTGGCCCAGACCCTCAGCAGCAGCCGGAGTTGCCAGGTGTGGACGCAGGTGATCCTGACTCGCAAATGTTGAGGGACCTCACAGACTGGTCCTGGGAGGACCCACAGATGGCAGGTGGAGATGGGACCGAGGTCTCTCTACTGGCCCTACAGGGATGCTGGGCCGCCTGCCCAGATCTCCAGCGGCAGTGCATATCACAGGGAGAGGAGACAACCGGTCTCTCTCCCCAGCGGCAACCTGAGTTCCAGGGGGAGGAGATGCGGGGTCCCTCTGCCTTACAGCAACTAGAGTCCTGGGGAGGAGAGGCAACCGGCCTCACCTTCCACCAGCAGCCGGAGATACCGGGAAAAGGGGAACACAAGCCCCTCTGCATGGGCGCAGATGAGACCGCGGGCTCGGTGCCAGTCCTACAGGGATGCTGGACAGTTGGTCCAGATCCCCATCCATCTCCGCAGGGATACCAGGAGGAGGAGGTAAGCAAGCCCTCCCCTTCCCAGCTACTTCCCAACAGAGTTCTGGGGGCAGGGGATGAGCCTGCGCTACCCACTGATTTCTTCCCAGCGGAAGAGCTGGCATCAGGGCAGAGCGCAGTCGGCCTCTGCCCTCCTCTATCCTCTTCTCCAGAGCTGGACATCCCACAGGCTACCCCAGCAGAAGAGCTGGCATCTGGGCAGAGCGCAGTCAGCCTCTGCCCTCCCCTACCCTCTTCTTCAGAGCCGGACTTTCCACAGGCTACCCCCGCGGAAGAGCTGGCATCTGGGCAGAGCGCAGTCGGCCTCTGCCCACCAAGTACCTACAGCTCCAAGCTGGAGAACCACAAGGCAGCAAGGAGTCGCAGATGCCCACTCAACAGCTGGGGACATACGGAACAGAGCCAGGCCCCAAAATTCAACAGGTCCAGTATGGGGTTGTGGTTGGACTGCCAGACTAACTCAGGTACTGACCAGTGAGGTCAGGTATCTGGTTAGTCTTCCCTGGAAGGGGGAGATGTGTGACGAAACCAACCTCGCCACAGTGTTTCTGAGGGGGCTGGTTGCTAGCCTCTTGCCTCAGGATTATGGCCCATACTAACTTTAAAGAAAACAGACCGGCCGCACAGCTTAAATCTGTCTGTGGAATTGTGTTTTATGTTATTATGCGTTCGGTTAAATTGTATGTTATGTGAGGGCACCCAGATAGCTAATATTATTGTATTCGTGTATTCTGAGTGCCATTCACCTAATGATATGCACTCAGACTTGAGCTATCTGGGGATATGTTAAATGTCTGTGTTTGCTGTGGGGGTGTGACATTGTGTGTTTGGGTGGTGATTCCTGTCCTGTTGTCTCCACGTGTGTATTGGTGTTTTCCCTTTGTCCTGAGACATAATTGGATTGCTCCTCGGGTGTCGCCAGGCAGAGAGGAGGAAACCATGATGCATTGTGGGGATGTGTTGTGTCTGTGTATCCTGAATTTCTGCATATCTGTCCTGTGTCGCAGTCTCCATTCTGGTCCCCTAAGGGCGTGGCCACCAGATGGGGACCTGCATAAATACGGGCGGGTAGCCCTCAATAAAGTGTTCCTGTTTTATCCTTCATCATGCTGAGACTGGTGTTTGGATAACTGATCAAACTGGGGGATTGCTATACGCTGAAGATTTGCTATACTCCCCTGGCATAACTACGAGCTCTTGTAAGAGCTGTTCCTGCTCTCTGGCTGTAGGAGAGGTTCACCCACTGGAGCCTGGAGCCTTGTCGTAGGTCCAGCGTGGGTGGAGGACGGTGAGACCCCAACCAAGCTGCGGCGGTTCGTGGGGTCTGCAGGGCGTATGGTGTCAAGTGGAGTGCTTGGAGTCCTCGGAAAGCACTAGGAGCATCTATCGACGGAGGTACCCGGTCGGGGTGCTAGGAGATCCGTTACAAATGTATCAAAATTAAGAGCAAAAAGCATAATGTGCTATAGGATCGAATGCTAGTTCTAGAAAAGTGGATCCCAAATCCGGAGAAGATCCATGAAGGATCTTGAGGAAGTAACCTCTGACTATAAAAGGAAGTACTTTAAGGGGGACTGGTAAATACTGAGGAAGGGGTGATCAAATGCCCCGAAACGCGTCTAGCCTATACAGGACCCCAAACCTCTAAAGATTGGAGACTAAAAGACAGTGCCGAATCCTCGCATTAATCTGTTGAATACCACGGAAAGGGTAAATGAGAAAGAGACATTGACAGTCTACAGCAAAGACCGGACAAACATTTGCCAACGTGGGATGTGAAGATTGTAACCGCTCAAATATATCTGGTTGCTACATGTAAAGAAAGAACCAGCAGAGCGACTTTTTGCAGCAATTCGGCGAGGAAAATTATGCGGTAAGACTATCTTTGAACCACCTTCGAATATTTACCAATAGGATATTCAGTAAAACTGCAGTGTTATTATTCCAGTGGGACGCCGTTGGTTTGAATACATAGCGGGACGCCGCTACACTTTGTCGATGTGGGACAATTAACCAACGGTGCCTTTGATCAGTTATTGCATTGGAGTTAGCAGGACATTATGAGCATTGTCGGCATTATCAGATTCTGGGAGGAATTCGAGACAGTGTATACACGTTACATCATAGCCAGTACATTCCCAGCGACTATTCATTGCCTTATTATTCTTATCGATTATTTATATCGATTATTTATGTGAATATTTCATGTGAATATTTCATCGAATATTTAATCGATCCAAGTTCTCTATAATTGCATTTTACTTGATGTATATGCCTTGTGAGTTTTAATATTAGCGTATTGCCATCGATTCCAGTTAATGCTATGTACTGTTGAATATTTGTAGAGTTTTATACAACCTTTTGTGTTTTAAAATTGTTTAAAAAAAGATAAACTTCTGTATGGTTCCAACATCTTGAGAGTGCCCAGTTCATCCATTTCATTTCTCAGTAATTTCTGAGTGGACAGGGTGAGTCCACTTTACTGAGTGTACCTCTGTTTGGTCAGTGTGGGATCTTGTGCACCACATTTATACTATCAATACTTAGTGCACATATCACTAATATTGCATGAGACCTTATGAAATTATTAGGGATTTTCGCAATGGCGCTTTTATTTTAAACACTCGATCTGCATATACAGCGATTGTTCTAACATGCATGTGAAATGTAATCAAATACACTGCTTTAATGTCAAATTACTTACAGTGATCAACGATCACATCCAACTTTGGTCTGGTGGAAACCAGTTGCTGTAGTAGGCCGCGCCTATTTTGCGCATACGCGAAAATGACATTGCCGATATTTCGCATTGAAAAAAAAAATGAATGGAGATCGTTAATTCGAATAATACATCTAGTATGTCACTGTCCATGTTGTGGGACTATTTGTGCACTTCTAGTAAGTATTTGGTGGCTGCAAATATGACCTGAAGGTTTTTTAGGTTTGCCTGCCTTTAAAGTGAATGAGGCCCGCCGCGAACTTGTGGTTCCTGAACATTTGTTCGCGAACCGTACCAGAAGATGTTTGTCCATCACTACCAGCGAGGGTAAAAGCTAGTGATGAGCGGCAGGGGCTGTAACGTTATCAACCGTTGGCGACGTCCTTCTCCCCTGGTCAGCGTGGCGCTGTAGAGCTGCTCCAGAGACTTCCAAGCCGAGTTGTGATTAACAGTAGCTGTGCAGCTCTTACAAGAGCTAGTAGTGATATAGCTGTTCCCTACAACACGAGACGAGGCTGCGAGTTGAGGGTAAGAAGACCAACATTTATTGGTGCCACCCTTTCCGTATATACAAGTCTGCGTTACAAACACACAGACCAATGGAAATAACCACACAATCCGGGACAGTCCCACACAATGTCTCCTCTCTGCCTGGGAGATAATCAGGTTAGACACCGAAGGTAACCTAATTATCTCCAGACAGTAAAACCACATTGTGTATAAAGACCCCCATACAGGATGTACAATGTCTCCCACCTGACTGGGAGATAATCAGGTTAGACACTGTAGGTAACCTAATCATCTCCAGACAGTAAACCAATTTTTTTTTAGAATGCATTGAAAAGTACCCCAAAATCCACAATATTCCAACAGACAAACAGAGGGCTTCTGTTACATGGCTCCCTCTTAGTGGAACACGCTGGCAGACCCGGTTTGACCCCTTTTCAGGGCAACTTGGGGCTCTCCAGTCTCTATTATGCAGGGTTGAGATCAGTCTGCCGGGATAATCCATCTGCGTTGCCATTCTGTTTTCCGGGCTGGTACTGGATGGTAAAGTTGGAGGGTTGGAGGGCCAGACTCCATCTCAGTAGCCGGCCATTGTCCCCGGCAACATGGTTTAGCCACACAAGCGGATTATGGTCTGTAACAAGTGTCAACTCCTGTCAATATAAATATGGAGTCAATTTCTTTAAGGCCCGCACCAGAGCTAAGCACTGCTTCTCCGGCGCCGTGTAGCTGACCTCTCAGGGAAGAAGCTTTCTGCTAAGGTAGTCGACAGGGTGCTCTCCTCCATCTTCTCCCACCTGGCTCAGAACTGCCCTCAGTCCGAACATTGAAGCATCTGTATGGACAATAAAGCATTTGTTAGGGACTGGGGCAGCCAAGATGGGCGCATTAACTAATGCAGTCTTAAGGGCTTTGAACGCAGTTTCACAGTTCGGAGACCACAGGACCTGTCAGGGTAAATTTTTCTTGGTCAGATCAGTCTGGGTTTCGGCAATAGCACTATAGTCTGGTATGAAGCATCTGTAATACCCTGTTGTACCCAGGAAGGCCAGTACTTGGGTCTTGGTGCGAGGTGTGGGCCAGTTAACTACAGCCTCAATCTTAGCAGGCTCAGGTCGCTGTTTCCCACACAGGTCGCTGTTTCCCACACCCCACCCGGTGTCCTAGGTACTGAACCTCCGCCATCCCAAGCTGGCATTTCAGTGGCCCCGAATCTGATCTAGCACCGTTCTTACGAATGTCATGATCTTAAACTGGTACAGGCCAAACGGGGTGACAAAGGCCAACTTGGGGATTGCCTCCTTGGCCAGCGGAATTTGCCAATAACCCTTACTGAGGTCAATGGTGGTTAGATAGTGTCCCCTGGCTATGCGATCCAAAAGCTCCTCTACTCGGGGCATAGGGTAGGCATCAGTCACTGTCCTGTCATTTAACTTGCGGTAGTCCACACAGAATCTGGTGGTACCATCTGTCTTGGGCACTAATACTACAGGAGGGTTTGATTACCCCTAACCTCAGCATCTCATGAATCTCCTTCCACATCCCCTCTCTGACTGCTTCAGGGATGCGGAAAGGGGGCTGTCAGAGTGGGGCTTGTCCAGGTGTTTCTACTCTGTGAGTTGTGAGAGTGGTGTACCCAGGATCTTGGGAAAAAGTAAGGCTCTTAGCCTGTAATAGTCTGCCAAATAGCTGTCAATCTCCAGCTCTGCCTCCCGGAACTGTTTAAATGCAGCAAACGGTACCTTCCGCTTTTCCGTGATGGCTGGAGTAAGGGTGACTGGGGGTGGCTCTGGAGGTCACTGGGCAATAATTTGTTGCAACTCGTATTCTCTCTGTTCTCGAATTCCGCTGCTACCTGGGCAAAAATCTGTGCAATCCGTTCTTCAGAGGGGTTTGGCCCATAGATCGCCAACCGCTCCCTCAGTATGAGAGCCGTTTCGTCTCCAGATTGGGTAGGGGGTTCAGCCATGGCAGAATTCCGATCCAGCTGCTGTAACTCCGCAATCAGCTCCCTCTTAGGTAAGTTGCTGGCACTCCCTCCACGGCTTTCCAGTAGATCCTTTAGGGTCGTCATTTTTAGCTGCTTATATCGGCTTTCAATTCGACCTGCATGCCTCCTAGGGTAGAAGGACCATCCCACTGCTTGCCAACAAATGTAACAGTATCAACCATTGGCGACGTTCTTCTCCCCTGGTTAGGGTGGCGTTGTAGAGCCGCTCCAGAGACTTCCAAGCCGAGTTGCGATTAACAGTAGCTGTGCAGCTCTTACAAAAGCTAGTAGTGATATAGCTGTTCCCTACACCACAAGACGAGGCTGCGAGTTGAGGGGACCTCCCTCGTGGACCTGATGGAGAACTCCGTTACAAACACACAGACCAATGGAGATGACCACACAATCTGAGACGGTCCCACACAATGTCTCCTCTCTGCCTGAGAGATAATCAGGTTAGACACTGTAGGTAATATAATTATCTTTAGACAGTTAAACCACATTGTGTATAAAGACCCCCATACAGGACATACAATGTCTCCCCCCTGACTGGGAGATAGGTTAGACACTGTAATCCACAATATTCCAACAGACAAACAGAGGGCTTCTGTTACAGGGGCTATATTCGAATTCGCAATATTTGACGAATATTTAGTAGAATATTCATCATATATTCGAAAAAACAAATATATATTGTATATATTGCTATAAATTTGTTTTTAGAATATTTGTCATTTTTCATCATCTATCTGAAGTGAACAGTACACATAATTCTTCCCTGCTTAGAGTGTCTGGTACCCCCAAAAAACTGTTCTTTTCTCTCCGGGCTCCCTAGGATTTCAGTCCGCTCCAGTCAGTGCCCGTTGCCTTGCTCATGAAGCGTCCCCGTCACAGCACAGGTATGCAGTTTTCTTGGCTTAGTAAATTACTGTGCAAAGTTTTTTCCAGATATAGCAACGTTCAGAGAACCCCTGATATGGATGACTCGCAAATCAGTTTCATAGAAGTGGGGTCTGGCTGAACAAGGTGCATATAATGAACTTAAGAGACGGCTTACCTGTGCAACAACTCTAGTTTATTTCAATCCCGCCGGCCCAACTCAAATTAAGTGGGGTTAGGTGCCATCCTAGTTAAGAGGCAATGTTCAGGTGACTACTGACCTATTCAGTATGCAAGCAGATCCCTTACTGATGTGGAGAGATGCTATTCTGAAACGGAAAAAGAAGCTTTAGCTGTTGTTTGGGGATATGAGAGGTTTTACACCTATCTTTGTGGACTTTTGAAATTACAGTATAACAGATCACAGCCGCTGGGGTTGAGATATTCCCCTCGATCAACACCATCAGACAGAATCGAAAGATGGGTTTTACCATACCACTTCAAAGTAACATACAGACCCAGGCCTACAAATGTATCAGATGCACTTTCCAGATTATCACCATCTCATAACCTAGCAGAGGAGTGCATTTGCTTTGTTGCTGCTAAAACCAGTCCCCAAGCATTGACACCACGTGAGGTTGAATGAAGAATTGTCAGCAGTAGATGCAGAAATCTCACAGCTGAGAAAATGTATAAGTCAAGAAACATGCACCTGTCGATGCTGAGTCTGATACACAGTACGTAAGTCTATGTATAACAGAACAGATTAAGTATAAATGGTGCAGCAGATGAACTAGGTAAATGCGCCTATATATTAGATCGCCTGTTGACAAGGAGTCTGATGCACAGTAAGTCCATGTATAACAGAACACATTAAGAATAAATAGCACAGCAGTTGAACAAGATGCACAAGGCTTTTACACAGAGCCTGCACTGTCCCTGTAGTCTCCCTATGCTCTCCCTACAGTGTCTGAAAACTCTCCCCACACTGTCCCTGCACTGTGCCTATACAATATTCTACAACTAAAAGCTTTGTTAATCACTGTGCAACCACCTCATTTTAGGATGAATTGTTTTTTTGCCACGAAGTGGGTGGAAATTCGTATTCGTTGCGAATCAATTTTTTCCAGAAATTTTTATCGAATTAAATTAGTTTCACTTCGATTCACTCAATACAAATATTGTTTTTTTTTATGCTGCAAGTGAACCAAAAAAGAAACACCCCATTTACCTTTATTGGTTATTAAATGGTAAAGTATGTGCACTTTACTGCACATGTCAGTGGGACAAACTAGAAAGGAAGTAGGATGTTCACATGACCCTGAGAGGAAGTGGAAGTGGATGTGCCCTGATTGGCTCACACACTAAGAACAGATGACCTGGATGAGGCAATCAGTGGGGCAGCAGGCAGGGAAGTACCCTAGCAGAACGACTAGAACATGATTCTGTGTTGGGCTGTAAATAAGGGTGGATAGCTGAACCTCAAATGCAGCCAACATTCTAATTTGAACAGAAAGACAGCTGTGTTTTTTTTGCCCCTGGTGACATAAGTGTGTCCATAGCAATGGAATACTGCTCTCTTCCTCTCTGCAGCACTTGCTCGCTGGGGGAGATTAATGAGTTATAGGTATCACCTGTGTATGTTTATGATGCAGGCTGAGTAACTGCTCCGCCTGCCTATTCCAGGACTTCTTGTATTCTGGTTCAATGGGGCGCTGAGTCTCTGGACCTATCGGGTTCTAATCCAAGGACTCCCTTGCTGTACTCCAGTTGCGTGTGTTTTGGCTTGTTGCTTATAGTGATGTCCCGAACTATTCACCGGCGAATAGTACCCGGTGAACATTAGCTTGTTCGCGTTCGCCGCCGCGGGCAAACATATGCGATGTTCGGTCCGCCCCCTATACATCATCATTGAGTAAACTTTGACCCTGTACCTCACAGTCAGCAGACACATTCCAGCCAATCAGCAGCAGACCCTCCCTCCCAGATCCTCCCACCTCCTGGACAGCATCCATTTTAGATTCATTCGGAAACTGCATTCACAGAGAGGAGGGACAGTACTGCTGCTGCTGATTCAATAGGGAAAATCGTTAGCTAGGGCATTGTTCTGTGTCCACAGACTCATCTGCTGTAAGGACAGTGTCTTGACAGCACCCCAAAAAGCCCCTTTCAGGGCTGGTACATCAGTGTGCTTTTTTTTTTCTTTTTCATATATTGTAGTTGCCTGGCTGCCCATGTGTGAGAAGCTGCAGGCTCAGTCATAGACAGCACATGCACACCATTCATACAGGGTGTGACAGAAAATACCTTGCAGATAAAAAATATTATATCACATTTGCAAGCCTGTGTGTGTCAGGCGCCCACACATACTGTATTGTGCCCACTGGCTAAGTGGCTAGGCCTGCACTCATACCGTTACAGGGTGTCATTCACTCAAATACCTTGCAGAAAACAAATATCTATTTAAAATTTTTCTGTCATCTAATCACATTTGCAAGCCCGTGTGTGTCAGGCCCCCACACATACTGCATTGTGGCCACTGGCTAGTGGCTAGGCCTGCACTCATACCGTTACAGGGTGTCGTTCACTCAAATACCTTGCAGAAAAAAAAGATTCTATTAAAAATATCTCTGTGATCAAATCACATTTGCAAGCCCGTGTGCGTCAGGCCAACACATACTGTATTGTGGCCACTGGCTAGTGGCTAGGCCTGCACTTATACCATTACAGGGTGTCATTCACCCAAATACCTTGCAGAAAAAAAAATATATTTAAAATTTTTCTGTGATATAATTACAGTTGCCCCCTGCCCACCACTTATATAGGGTGGCAAAGTACCTTGCACGCATAGTAACACTTATCTAAAAAAAAAATGACAGGCAGAAGCAGGCCACACCGCAGGGGCCGTCGTGTTCATGGTGCTGTGATTTCCACTGGCCCTGGAATAATGCCCAGTGTTCAGAGGCCATGTACCCTGAACCAAAAAAATTCGGAGAAAATAGTTGACTGGCTTACACAGGACAACCAATCTTCAACAGCTTCCGCTAAGAACCTTGACACACCATCCTCCTCCAGCTCAGCTTTGGTCACCTGCTCTCAAGTTACCACTCTCCAGCCCGCCACCACCACCACCACTACCACCACAGCCACTTCACTTGATCCCTCAGAGGAGTTATTTACACATCAGTTGGATGAAATTAGTGATGCACAACCATTATTGCCAGGGGATGTAGATAACAGGGATATGTCTCAGTCAGGCAGCATTACAAACATGGATGTACAGTGTGATGATGATCTTGTACCCGCTGCTGCTTCCTTTGCTGAGGTGTCAGATACAAGTGAAGTGGTTGATAATGACGATGTGTCCGTGGATGCCACGTGGGTGCCTGCTCGAAGAGAAGAAGAAGAGGGGGAAAGTTCAGAAGGGGAGACAGAGAGAAGGAGGAGACGAGTTAGAAGCAGGGGGAGGTCGTCGCAAGGAGCTAATAGCACAGTCAGACAGCATGTATTGGCACCCGGGGTCAGCCAGACAGCACGCCAATTAACGCATGCTGTTGACACCACAAGAATGCTGTCATTTCAAAGCTCAGCAGTGTGGCATTACTTTTTGTGTGTCTGCCTCTGACAACAGCAATGCCATTTGCAACCTGTGCCAAAAGAAACTGAGTTGTGGGAAATCCAACACCCACCTAGGTACAACTGCTTTGCGAAGGCACATGATCGCACATCACAAGCGCCTATGGGATCAACACCTGATGACGAGTAGAAGCAGTACACAAGCTCCAAGCCACCATCCTCCTCCTGGTTCAGCATCTTCAGCCACGTCAACCACTGCTGTCCTCCTTGCCTCCTCTCAACCACCCGCCACTCAGGTGTCTGTAAAGTAAATATTTGAGCGCAAGAAGCCAATGTCCCAGAGTCACCCCCTTGCCCGGCGTCTGACAGCTGGCTTGATGGAAATCTTAGCCCGCCAGCTTTTACCATACCAGCTAGTGGAGTCTGAGGCCTTCAAAAAATTTGTCGCCATTGGGACACCACAGTGGAAGGTACCCGGACGCATTTTTTTTTCTAATAAGGCAATCCCAAACCTCTACTCAGTGATTGAAAAGGAAGTCATGGCATCTCTGGCATACAGTGTTGGGGCAAGGAACCATCTGACCACTGATACCTAGTCTGCAAAGCACGGTCAGGGCAGGCATATCACCTACACTGCGCATTGGGTCAACCTGCTGACGGCTGCCAAGCATGGAATGCGTGGCTCTGCAGTGAAGTTGGTGACACCGCCACGACTTGCAGGCAGGCCTACTGCCACCTCCTCTACTCCTCCTACTCCTTCCTCCTACATAACCTCCTTGGCTGAGTCCTCTTCTGCTGCGGCGTCTGGCTGCACATCAACTGAATCCCCCCAGCTCCCCAGGGGCTATTCCACATCCCGGATATGACAGTGTCACGCTGTCTTGGGGTTGACTCGCCTGAAAGCAGAGAGCCACACCGGACCAGCACTCCTGTTTGCCCTGAATGCACAGGTGGATCAGTAGCTGACCCCGCACCAAGTTGAGATCGGGAAAGTGGTGTGTGACAATGGAAGCAATTTGTTGGCGGCATTGAATTTGGGCAAGTTGTCACATGTGCCGTGCATGGCACATGTGTTGAATCTCATCGTACAACGCTTTGTGTCTAAGTACCCAGGCTTACAGGACGTTCTCAAGCAGGCCAGGAAGGTGTGTGGCCATTTCAGGCGTTCCTACACAGCCATGGCACACTTTTCAGACATTCAGCGCTGAAACAACATGCCAGTGAGGCGCTTGATTTGCGACAGCCTGACACGTTGGAATTCAACACTCCTAATGTTCGACTGCCTGCTCCAACAAGAAAAAGCTGTCAATGAGTATTTGTATGACCGGGGTGCTAGAATTTTTTTGCCACGTTACTGGACGCTCATGCACAATGCCTGTAGGCTCATGCGTCCTGTTGAGGAGGTGACAAACTTAGTCAGTCGCACCGAAGGCACCATCAGCGACCTCATCCCATTTGTTTTCTTCCTGGAGCGTGCCCTGCGGAGAGTGCTGGATCAGGCTGTAGATGAGCGTGAAGAGGAAGAGTTGTGGTCACCATCACCACCAGAAACAGCCTTGTCATCATCGCTTGCTGGACCTGCGGCAACGCTGCAAAAGGAGTATGAGGAAGAGGAGTCAGAGGAGGAATGTGGCTTTGAGGAGGAGGAAGACCAAGCACAGCAGGCATCCCAGGGTGCTCGTTGTTGTCACCTATCTGGGACCCATGGTGTTGTACGTGGCTGGGGGGAAGAACAGACCGTCAATGACATCAGTGAGGAGGAGGAACGGGAAATGAGTAGCTCAGCATCCAACCTTGTGCAAATGGGGTCTTTCATGCTGTCATGTCTGTTGAGGGACCCTCGTATAAAAAGGATGAAGGAGAACGACCTGTACTGGGTGGCCACGCTACTAGACCCCCGGTATAAGCAGAAAGTGGCGGAAATGTTACCAAATTACCGGAAGTCAGAAAGGATGCAGCATTTCAAAACCAAACAAAAAAATATGCTTTACACAGCTTATAAGGGGGATGTCACAGCACAACGGAAATCTAACAGGGGAAGAGGGGAAAGTAATCCTCCTCCTACCACGACCACGACAGGATGCTTTACAGATGTGTTGGTGATGGAGGACATGCAGAGCTTTTTCAGTCCTACACATCGCCACAGCCCTTCGGGATCTAGCCTTAGAGAACGACTCGTCCGACAGGTAGCAGACTCCCTCGCCATAACTGCAGATATCGACACTCTGAGGAGCGATGAACCCCTTGACTACAATAACATTGTTTTTCAGGCATGTGTACGGATAGGGGACGTAACTGGGATTAAACTGATAGGAATAGTACTAGTTAAGACACCACTTATATAGGGTGTCACAGCACATTGCTCCGTGCACGCGCAGTGCCCCAACTTGGGAGTAAGGGGACCGACCAAGCTGCTTTTTCCATCTCCCGCTCCTAAAATCAATTCAGTTTGGTGTATCAGAGTTTGGTCTGTCACTGTGAAGGCAGTCGAAGGTACCCGGCCTAATTTTTTTTGCACAAAAGGCAATCCCTGATATGGGACGTAACAGGGATTAAACTGATGAGAATAGTACTACAGAAAATAGCACTCATATCGGGTGTGACATTAAATTGCACGGCGCAGACGCAGTGACCGTGGCGTGGATTCAAACAAAGGGGAGGGAGACAGCATTTTTTTAACCATCTCCCCGTTCGAAAAATCCATTTAATAAATGGACCCCAGATTGGGGACGTCACGTAACAGGGATTAAACTGATGAGAAGAGAGAACTATAGAAAATAACACTCATATCGGGTGGGACAGTAAATTGCACCTCACAGACGCAGTGACTGTGGATTCAAACAAAGGGGAGGGAGCCAGCGTTTTTTTAACCATCTCCCCATTCGAAAAATCTATTCAATTCACCTTTCGGGGACCCTTGGTGTTGTACGTGGCTGGGTGGAGGAAGAAACCTTCAATGACATCAACGGGACATGGCTAGCTTGGTATCCAACCTTGTGCAAATGGGAAGTTTGCGGTTGGGCAAATGGACTGTTTGCGGTGCATTAAAAGGGGAGTTTGGTCTGTCAATGTCTGTGAAGCGGGCGTAACCCTTACACTACCTGATCGATACAACATCATACCTGATCGTATACACACACTGGATGTTTTAAACCACGTTGTTCAAAAAAAAATTGGATTGTTAGGTGATTTATGCCCTTTATGGATTAAAATCCAACTCTGCATCAACTATGTAATTTTCCATGGGAGTTTTGTCATGGATCCACCTGCGGCATTCCACAGTCCAGGTGTTAGTCCCCTTGAAACAACTTTTCCATCACTACTGTGGCCAGAAAGAGTCCCTGTGGGTTTTAAAATTCGCCTGCCTATAGAAGTCAATGGTGGTTCGCCCGGTTCGCGAACATTTGTAGAAATTCGCGTTAGCCATTCGCGAACGGAAAATTTTATGTTCGCGGCATCTCTAGTTGCTTTGTGTTTGACTCCGGCTTGCCTTTGACCTACCTCAGTCTAGTGATTTTATAACTTGATACCTATCTGGTTTTGACCTTTTGGCTTGGCTTTTTTTGACTACCCTCCATCCTGTGATTTGGTAGCACATTGTACTCCCAGCATTGAACAATTTCTGTATGACCCTTCTCTGTGTATTTGTCTGTTTGGGTTCCGGCTGTGTGGACAGGTCCCTGCAGTTTTTACCACGGGTGCTTGGACTTGCTCTCTGCACTAAACCAGTACAGGGACAGTTGACCAGTTGAAGACCTGCTGCTAGGGCTTGCACTGCAAGTAGGCAGGGACAGAGGGTTGGGTTCCAGTAAGAGCTCACCATGTGTGTGTGTGTTTCCTTGTCTACGGTTGTGACACTAACATGGCTAATTCCTAGTACAATTAGCATTATGATGCAGTGCTGACTGCTGAGCAAACAGTGTACTTTTTTTTTTTAGTGCATCATATCCGTCAGTGCTAAATGCAATGCTTTGTAGGAGTAGCCTTTTATAGCAATAACGCCATCTGCTGCTGAGTAATTTTTTTTTTTCAGTGCATCATATCTGTATTGTTTTTAAACACATTGCATTGTAGCAAAAGCAATAATGCCAATATTTCTAATAGTGAAATTGAACATAAGTCCCACTGTACACAGAAATCAAACCATCTTCCGTGCACAGTTCTAATATTGGTGTGGGGGTAGGGGATTAACCACAATACAACTGTGCAACTCATGTTTTGCAATACAGAGAGCATCATTTTCAATCTTTGAATGAAAACACCTGATATAGTAGTTCAAAATCTGTGACAGGGCATCTTCAGACAGTTCGAGTATTGGTGTGAGGTGCAAAAATTGTGTGTTTTATAATCCAAAGGGTACTGAAATATTAGGCCGAAATCTGTGACAGGGCATCTTCAGACAGTTCGAGTGTTTATCTGTGTATGTGTGTGGGAGATTAACCACAATACAAGTGTACAACAAATGTTTTACACTCCAGTGGGTACTGTTTTAAATCTCTGCGTGAAAACACCAGAACTAGTAGTCCGAAATCTGTGACAGGTCATTTTTAAACAGCTGAAGTGTTTGTATGGGGTGCAAAAATAGCAATACAAGGGCACAGCACATGTTTACAATTCATAAGGTATATATCTCAGAGTGAAAACCTGAAAAGGTAGGCTGGAATTTGTGTTAGGGCATCTCCACACAGTTCAAGTGATGGTGCGTGGGGAATAATCTCATAGTAGGTTAGCAACTTGTGTTTTACACTAGAAAAGGTATTTTTTTTGAGTCTGCATATTTAAACGCACCTAAGAGATTAGGCCCAAATCTATTAGCAGTACTGATATCACTTTACAGTGACAGTTCTGGCCGTGTAGGCTGGCTGCATGCCCTCTGGCTGCATACTGGCTGCAGGCTGACACCTGTGTATGCTGGTTGCTTGGGGCTGCGTGCTGGCTGCGGTGTCTTATGTGAACTATACCCGTGAATGTGTGTACTCCCTATGTCTGTATCTCTGTGCAGTTCCTGTCTCTGGTGTCGTGTAGGCTGGCTGCAGGCTCCCTCGCATACTGGCTGCAAGCTGACTCCTGTGTATGCTGGTTGCTTGGAACTGCGTGCTGGCTGCGGTGTTGTGTGTCAACTGTTGCCTGTATAGTATGTTCTATGGTTCTGGTACTCCTGGTTCTGATGGGGTTAACATTCTCTGGTCTGTTCCTGGGTGTGGCTTATCAGGTGCCCTCGGGTTAGGCAGCTATATCTATCTGTGAGCTGTGGGGCTTGTGGTCAGTCTCTTGTCTCTTGCTGGGTGCAGCACCTCGCTGCTCACCCTGGAGGTCATTCTGTATTGTATCTTACTGGGTAGTAGCCCCTTGCTGCTGACCCAGGGGGTTTTGCTATCTGCCCTTGTTTGTGGTGTCACCTGGTAATGTGTTGAAATTATGTCCTTGCCTGTTCTTCGGTACTTGTCCTGTATGATGTTTATGTTGTCATACTTGTCCATGCCTTGCCTGATCTCCTGTACCTGTTCTCTTTCTGGATCCATTCTGTTCCTTGTGTAGCCTAGCAGTGCTCTAACTGCGTCTGCGTCTTGCTGGCTCTCCGCCCTCTGGCTTTTGCCTCTGGTCTGCCGGTGCACTTGGTTCTGTGGCAGTGCTACCACTATTGCCTAACCTGCTTTACTGCCATGTTCTTTTATTGCATTTGTAATAAAGTACTCTGCTGGTTCCTGGACTGTTTATTGCCTGTGTCCTGTTTGCAGGACGTCCCGGAGGTCTGCCTTGTGTCTCCGGCACCTGACATATTCACAAGTAAATTGTAAATTGCATTGTCTATGGTGTGTTTGTTAAAAGTGAAGGACATTTAATTATGTCTGTCTTTAAGTTCCAGAAAACAGATTGCAAACAGTTTCGTACGTTGTGTGATTATGTACATTAGGCCAAATGTCTGAAATATGGAAGGGCTCCTAAGAAAAAACTCAGGGCCTGGCCTTGTCCTCCCAGAGCCAGAATGTGGGTAGTAGCAGCACCAGCTATCCGGACAAGTAAACGTAGTAGTAGTGGTAGTAGTAGGGCACAGTTCTTCCTGGGTTCAGAAAGGTGCAACATTGTTTTTGATGAGAATTTGGATGAGATTGGATGGCTCACGCTTCCTCTCAGCAATAGCAGGATGACATGGAGGTGACTTCTGAGTCTGACATGGTGCCTTAGAGCCAGGGGTCACAGCATTCCTATTTCTCCTCCTCTTTGCAGCCCAAAAGAAGCCATTCAGTGCCCTGCTCTCTGTCTTCACTGTCCTCTCCTTTTTTCCAAAGAAAAGGCTAAATATTCCCTGCATGCTCTCCAGCAAATAGTCAAAAGTCTCCCTGTTGACAATTTGTGTGAGAGCAGTAAACATTTGGACTGCCCTGAAGAGGAGGATCAGGGGGTGGTGGGAGACCTCTTGCATAGTGGTGTTGATGGCTGTAAAAATGGCATCCATTGGCACAAGGATGTCAGTAGGGCCAGTGGTAGCTACAGTAACACAAAGCCAGGAGTTGGGACTAGGGCTGAAAAGATTACTCCAATTAATAGATTAACTCGACACAAAAAAATCCTTGATGCAAATTTTGTGCATCAATGATTCATTTGTGCCATGTGACCATGGAGTGTTAGTGAAGATCTTGCTATTACTCACGCTCCATGGTCACCCGCCTGCCCGCACAGCGCTGCACTGGATCCTGATGTACACACATTGCAGGACACAGTGTGTGTAAGCATGCACTATGACCTGATGCTGTGTGATGTCAGGTACCAGTGCAGCGCATGAAGAAGAGGATGGAAGATCTTTGGAGGTTTGGCAGTACCCCTACAGGAAACGTAAGTATTTTAGTTCACTGGCGCTGCAGCTGGGCACTGTTGGCTAGGAGGGGGAGTAGGGGAACTGATGGCAGTGGGGCAGCTGGTGGCACTGAGGGGAGTTCATCCCACTGGGTAGAGCTGATGGCATGGGGGGAGCAAGTGGCATTGGGGGAGGAGTTGCTGGCACTGGGAGGGGGAGCAACTAATGACATGGGGATGACATGGTGGCACTGGGGGAGTTAATGGCATTGGAGGGGGAACTAGTGGCACTGTTTGAGGAACTGATGGCATTGGAGGGGGAACTGATGGCACTGGGGGGACTGATGGCACTGGGAGCTGATGGCACTTGGGGAAAATGATGGCACTGGGGGGATGATGGCACTGGAGGGGGAACTGATGGCAGGGGAGCTGATGAGTTTTTATAGAAAAAGTTCTTTTAATTAGCTTTTTCTTATTAGAGTACTCGATTAATCGTTGGATTAATCGGTAGAATACTTGATTACTAAAATAATCGATAGCTGCAGACCAAGTTTGGAGCAAGGAGCCCACTATGAAAATATAGCATTCTGATAAAAGTGGTGAAGAGGGTGAGGACTATGATGATGCTTGTGTGTTGCATAGGACCTGAGAGCCAGACCAGGGTGCCGAAGAGAAGACAAAAGTTGTGGCCATTGTGACAATATAGAGTGGAGGCTATGTACAGCCAAAACCTCCAAAAGAACTGGCAGGGCCAGGGCTGCTAATGTTGTGGTCAGCTTGGGAAATGGTGATGTCGCTTATACTGTGGGGCTCAAAATATGCCAGACCTACACAAAGTTCGGCTATAAAAGTGCTATAGTATAAAGTGCTCAGTGCTGAAACAATTTTAAAACATCAAGAATACCTCAAGTAAAGCGAGAAAAAAAAAATCCAGTAAACGTATGTTTTATGTTAGACCTTGTTAGACCCTCGCTACTGTTATGGGGGCCTTTTTTTCCACGGGCTGAGATAGAGAATAAACTCAACAACTATTAAGACATTCTATATAGTCAGTTGGCCGCTGCCTATGTGCGTCATCCTAATGAAGGTCTGTCTGGGGGCCCTCTGTGCTCATGCTCCACTGCCATAACTACTGGAGGGGGGTGGGAGGACAGGAGCATACCAGCTCCATCAGCAGCAACTTAAGTCTGGAGCACTTTTCTTCACCCACCTACTGAAGAAACCACTCAGCTGTCACCTTTCGGTGTGGAGGGAGAGACATCTCAAGTAAGTCTCCAGACTCTGATTAGTGCGTTCTGTCTGTCCGTTTGACTGAGGATGAAAAGCCAAAGAAAAGGACAATTGTACCCCCAGTCTGGTACAGAACGCCTTCCAGAATCTGGAAAAAAACTGAGTCCCATGATCCGAGAACACGTCAGAGGGAATGCCATGTAGTTTCACAATGTTATCAACAAACACTTGTGCAAGAGTTTTAGCATTAGGTAAGGCCTCTTTCACACTTGCGTTGTCCGGATACGGCGTGTACTCCACTTGCCGGAATTACACGCCGGATCCGGAAAAACGCAAGTGTACTGAAAGCATTTGAAGACGGATCCGTCTTCAAAATGCTTTCAGTGTTACTATGGCAGCCAGGATGCTATTAAAGTCCTGGTTGCCATAGTAGGAGCGGGGAGCGGGGGAGCGGCAAACTTACAGTCCGTGCGGCTCCCGGGGCGCTCCAGAATTACGTCAGAGCGCCCCATGCGCATGGATGATGTGCCATGCGAGCACGTCATCCATGTGCGTGGGGCGCCCTGACGTCACTCTGGAGCGCCCCGGGAGCCGCACGGACGGTAAGTATGCTGCTCCCCTGCTCCCCGCTACACTTTACCATGGCTGCCAGGACTTTAGCTTCCAGGCAGCCATGGTAACCACTCTAAAAAAGCTAAACGTCGGATGCGGCAATGCACCGAAACGACGTTTAGCTTAAGGCCGGATCCGGATCAATGCCTTTCAATGGGCATAATTCCGGATCCGGCCTTGCGGCAAGTCTTCAGGATTTTTGGCCGGAGCAAAAAGCGCAGCATGCTGCGGTATTTTCTCCGGCCAAAAAACTTTCCGTTCCGGAACTGAAGACATCCTGATGCATCCTGAACGGATTTCACTCCATTCAGAATGCATTAGGATAAAACTGATCAGGATTCTTCCGGCATAGAGCCCTGACTGACGGAACTCTATGCCGGAAGAAAAGAACGCAGGTGTGAAAGAGCCCTAAGCCCGGCAATGCTATAAAGTGCGCCATCTTACTAAAGCGCCATCAACTACCACCAGAATAACTCTTTTTCCTGAAGAATTAGGTAGATAAGTGATAAAATCCATGGATAAATGAGTACATGGTCCGGACAGGATGGGCAACGGAAGTAGAGATCTGGAAGGCAGAGTATGTGTCACCTTAGCTCGTGCACAAGTGCTACTGGCTGACACATAGTCCTCAACACACTTATGCAACCCCAGCCACCAAAATCTACGAGAAATTAGGTCAGCAGTGGACCTGCTCCCAGGGTGTCCAGTAAGAACCATACAGTGATGTTCCTCAAACACCTTGTGACGCAATTTAGATGGAACAAACAATTTCCCAGAGGGACAACAATTCGGTGCATCTCCCTGAGCCCCTAACAAATTCACCTCTAAGTCAGGGTATAGAGCGGATATCACCACCCCCTCCGACAGTATCGTACTTGGATTTTCAAAATCACCACCTCCAGGAAAACTACGTGACAAGACATCTGCCTTGACGTTCTTAACCCCAGGACGATAAGCGACAATGAAATTGAATCTGGTGAAAAGCAAAGACCATCTGGCTTGTCTCGGGTTCAGTCACTTAGCCGATTCCAGGTAAGCCAGGTTTTTGTGATCCGTGAACACTATGATCGGATGAATCACCCCTTCCAACCAATTACGCCTCTCCTCAAAAGCCAACTTAATTGGCAGCAACTCTCTATTACCCACATCATAACTTCTCTCTGCAGCAGAGAGTTTTTTAGAGAAAAATGCGCATGGGCGCCATTTAACTGGTGACGGGCCCTGCGATGTCACCGCGGATGTGTCAACCTCCACAATGAAAGGCTGTGACACATCCGGCTGCACCAATATAGGGGCAGAAGCGAAGCACTCCTTAACCGCAGAAAAGGCTCGCAATGCCGAATCTGACCACACTGAGACATCCGTTCCTTTCTTAGTCATGTCAGTTAAAGGTCTCACCACTGTCGAACAGTTCTTAATACATTTTCGGTAAACCCTTGGTGAACCCTAAAAACTGCATAAGAGCCTTTAGATTTTCGGTTCGGTCCCAGTCCAATGCAGCACAGACTTTCTCTGGATCTATTCGAAAACCTGAGGATGACAACAGGTAGCCCAAGAACTGCACCTCCTGTACTGCAAAAACACACTTCTCCAATATTGCATACAATTTATTATCTCTTAGGATCTGTAACACCTGTCTCACGTCTCAAGGTCACCTTACTCTTGTACTAAATGTAATATGTAAAATTAATTGTTAGCATTTTTTACAGTTCGCCCTGAATAAACTTCAGCTTCATTTGAAAGTAAAATTTTTGGAAAATTTAGAATGAATTGATTAGTTGACTAATTGATAATTAGTTAAGTATCGATTTACTCATCTCTAGTAAGAAGCACTAGTATCCTCTTATGTGGCAGAGGAACCTATGAGACCCCTCAGTATTCAGGGATCTGGCTGGTACCTCTGCACCCCCTACACAACACCCATGACAAGAAATGTAGAAAAAAAAAACTGAGTGCATTCTGTACATAGAAGAAAGCTGTTTAAGTCATCAATTTACAGACCACTATACACACAGCACACACTGGGGAGGGGGATTTATAATGATGGAAATTACAGAAGTCAATTTTGAGTTTGCATTGCCCTTATTAGCACCACGTTCATCAAACGTTGCAAGCTGACTGAGATGTTTGGTGCATCTTTAAATATGTCTAGACATGTTATCCCTGTCGGAGTGAACTTGTGACATATGTGTGACCTTTAAATTTTTTAAATCTAGCCTACACCTCATTGACCTAACTAACCCCTCCTGTCACGAAATTGGCTTGTGACCGACGAAAGACTGATCAACAGGAGTTCTCACCAGTGAAAGTCACACGTATCAGATATACAGGAGCATGTTGAGACATCCCGATTCCCAGTACCACTGGCAAATCCAGGAGCAGAGAGAACACTGCAGCTTTTTCTCACAACTCCCAACAACTAACTACTCCCTCCAGTCTCAGAGATATCCAGAAAATCACACATCTGCCGCTCCCCTGTCTGTACTACCACTAGCAGGGGGCTGGGGTTCACTACCTCCATGGAGAGGAAAGCTTTGAAGGATGGCCAGACCACTGAAATCCCTGTAAATGTGTAGAGTTCCCAAACCTAATAGTATTTCCTGAGGGTTGCAGAGGTCATCTTCTTACCTTATCTCTGATACCAGGGAGATGTGAAGACCATCACTACAACCTGCAATATCTAATACAACACACACTGACTAATAGAAAAATTAAATTGACCAGAAGTCATAGGAACATGACACAGTCCACTGTGACACTCCTGCTTTTCAAAACTGGAGTGGCACAACATCACAAAAGTCATTTTTTTTAAATAGAGGTCCAGAAAGCACTGGTTTGTGAATTTTTGAAGCCAGAATTCTGGAAAGCAAGGCTTGATAAATCCCCCAATATGCATATACTTTACTGGTTTTCCCCTTTGTCTTATGCAGTGCATGACCATAGTCATATGACTGTGCCCCCTTCATCCCTTTCTAGTCCTGATTTCTGCCATAAATCTTGTAAAAATGCCATAATAATAATAATAGGAAGATTGTTAGGGTTGCACTCGTTGTCCAGTCTGTGAGGTACTTCAGTGGAGTGGAAATAATCAGGTTAAATAGTAGTAAGAGAAAAACCACCGCACACTCAAGGTTATCATGCAAATAAAAATTAGTTTTATTCTGACGTGCTCCAATGGGTACAAAAGTAATAACGGAGAGATGCCAATATTGTGACTCCGAGTCTTTATGAAGTTTCGGTCACTCCGGACCTTGGTCACATAAGTCACTCAGGTAGAGAATAAGCAGAAAGGAGGACCCTCGTGGGACAGCAGGAAGGTGCTGCAGGGGGAGGCTGTGGACCAGTGTGTCCCTTTCTAGTTCTGATTTCTGCCAGAAATTTTGTAAAAATGCCATATAAATAATATAATAATAATTATGATAATATGCAGGGCTTGGTTGACAAAAGTTCTGCCTCTGGTTGAGGCACCTAATTGTGCTTCCGTACGCTCAGGTTTGTTGATGCAGTTTTTGAAGCCAAAATGAAGTCTGTAATGGATCATAACAGGAGAGAAAGTGAAAAGGCCAGATACAACTTTTCCACTTTTTTCAATCCACTCCTGGTTTTGTCTCCAAAAACTACATTAAAAAAACCTGAACCTGTGGCAGCACCCTAAGGACCATGCTGACGAAGACCCTGAGACATATGCTGATGTGGATACACTGTTTTCTGCTAGCCTACAGTATAAAGTGTCTGGGCTTAATCACCACTACCTACAGTAACACGCAGAGCACAGATTTTTATGCTGGTTACTTCACTACATCCTCCTCTCACTAAGGGCGCATTCACTCGGCCGTGTCTGTCCAATCTTTTGCCGCATCTTGCCCATTAAAAAACCTCAATGCCAGTTCCCATGTTTTGCGGATCTGCATTTTGTGGTCTGTAAAATGGGCACGGCTGTCACGTGATCATGTGAATGCACCCTTATAAAGAGACAGTTAGGTAGTCAATAGGTCCCCCTCGTTTTTAGTGATGTAGTCATGATGTAGGCTGGCAAAGGGACAACTAACCCAAATCTTTGTATACATCGGTATACAGTCCTATAGCTTAGATGAGTGCTTCCTGGACGCCTGTCAGTATAGTAGTGGCATATACAGCTTAGCACTGTGAAACCTGATCTCTTTATGTATGACAAGGTGGAGAACAAGTGAGAACTTTTTCTGCTGAGATCAAAGGAACCAGAAGACATGGTTGAAATACTGTGCAGTGTGCAATTACCGCACTTCAGTAATGTGATATATGAAAGATGTGATGTTGGAAAGGAAACACTTACCTGGAGCACACACTGAATATTTTATAGAAATTATTGCTGAATGAACTTGTCATAGTTTCTGTGTGAGCAGAGAAGAGCCCTCCGATAATGATGTCACCTTGTTTATAGTATTCATATTCAAATAAAGTCCTCACTGCTTGCACATCACATGCAGTCTTCTGTATATTCCTTCCATAGGATGTGAAGGGTAGAATCAGTACAAGCAGATAAAGCAGATTGCGCACAGGAGTCCATTTCATGCCAGAGAGGAGATACATAATGAGCGGTGTCCCTGCTGGCATCCCTGCTCTTCAGGAAAGCTCGTACAGCTATCAGAGGTTTATATCTTGTAGCCGGGTTAATTCTGGTCACACAGTAGAGACAAAGAGGAATACAAATAGTATAATTGAAGCTTACAGGTTAGTGCTTGATTATTTGAAAATTAAAAGAAAAAAATAGAATAAATGAATAAGTAACATAGTAACATAGTACATAAGGCCGAAGTAAAAGATGGATAAAAAAAGTTTCAAAGTTGTTACAATTTCAGAGTGTAACTATGGCTGCAAGAAAAGCTCTCAATCACTTCTATGGGGTCTTCTCTGCAGCACATACTGATCACAAAAAACAGTCCACCTCTACTGAAGCTCTAGTGGTCAGGTTCTTGGTGCGGTACAGATCCAGTTAGTGGGTTTTGAAGCTTTCTGCAAGATGATGCAACATAAGCTTAGATAGAAGTTTTCTAAATGCCACTGTCCCTCTAGTAAGGCTGCCCAGTGCTTTCTACAACCAAGTTTCAGAAAATACAGTCCTGATCAAAAGTTTAAGACCACTTGAAAAATTGCAAAAAATCCTATTTAGCATGGCTGGATCTTAACAAGGTTCCAAGTAGAGCTTCAACATGCAACAAGAAGAAATGAGAGTGAGACAAAAAAAATTTGAGCATTCAATTTAATGAAAACAACGAATAAACTGAAACAGGCAGTTTTTCAGCTGATCAAAAGTTTAGGACCACACCTCAAAAAAAAAAACTAAACCCCCCCCAAAACAGAAATCCAATTTCCAAACATGAATTCAGTAATGAGTAGCTCCGCCGTTATGGTTTATCACTTCAAAAATTCGTTTCGGCATGCTTGATGCAAGCGTTTCCATGAGGTGAGTGGGAACATTTCTCCAAGTGGTGAAGACGGCCGCACAAAGGCCATCTACTGTCTAGAACTGTTGTCCATTTTTGTAAACTTCCCTTGCCATCCATCCCCAAAAAATCCTATTTAGCATGGCTGGATCTTAACAAGGTTCCAAGTAGAGCTTCAACATGCAACAAGAAGAAATGAGAGTGAGACAAAAAAAATTTGAGCATTCAATTAATTAAGAATAACGATTAAACTGAAACAGGCTGTTTTTCAGCTGATCCAAAGTTTAGGGCCACATGCCTTTAAAAGGCCAAATCTGTGCAAAGATGTGGATTCATTGTCATTTTCTGTCAGGTAGTCACACGTTGTGATGGCAAAGGCAAAAAACCTCTCCCTTTTTGTACGTGGTCGGGTTGTTGAACTGCATAAGCAGGGTCTCTCACAGCGCGCCATCGCTGCTGAGATGGGACGCAGTAAGACGGTTATTTGGAATTTCTTAAATGATTCTGAGGGTTATGGAACAAAAAAGTCAAGTGGAAGACCAAAAAAAAATTCATCAGCACTGAGCTGGAGGATCCAATTGGCTGTCCGTCAAGACACTGGACGATCCTCGACCCAAATTAAGGCCCTTACTGGTGCTGACTGCAGCCCCATAACCATCAGACGGCATCTCTTATGGCCCATCCTGCGTGTTCCCCTGATCTAAATCCAATAGAAAACCTTTGGGGATGGATGGCAAGGGAAGTTTACAAAAATGGACAACAGTTCTAGACAGTAGATGGCCTTTGTGCGGCCGTCTTCACCACTTGGAGAAATGTTCCCACTCACCTCATGGAAACGCTTGCATCAAGCATGCCAAAATGAATTTTTGAAGTGATAAACCATAACGGCGGAGCTACTCATTACTGAGTTCATGTTTGGAAGTTGGATTTCTGTTTTGGGGGGTTTAGTTTTTTTTTTTGAGGTGTGGTCCTAAACTTTTGATCAGCTGAAAAACAGCCTGTTTCAGTTTATTCGTTGTTTTCATTAAATTGAATGCTCAAATTTTTTTGGGTCTCACTCCCATTTCTTCTTGTTGCATGTTGAAGCTCTACTTGGAACCTTGTTAAGATCCAGCCATGCTAAATATGATTATTTTTTTTGCCATTTTTCAAGTGGTCTTCAACTTTTGAACAGGACTGTATAAGACAGTTGTGGCCGCGGCCACGGTCAGTAAGGTGACAGGAGGGGGTCCTAACAGTGGCTGGTGTGTGCCTGGAGCCACGGGACGTGGGCCTGCCTAAAAGAGGGCCAAAAGACACTGGGTAGGAAAGGTGCTGTTTAATGCATGTAGAACAGATTTACAAAACCAAGGAACGGAATACCTGGCGGGTTTCAGTCAGCGGATCCGGAATGTACCTGGAAAAACAGGCAGATCTCCACCTACCCATGTGACGAATGACGTGCGGAGGTGTCCTGTGCTTGGAAGCTGCGGAGGCAGCTCCGTTGCGGAAGGAATGTCCCGATATAGTTTTGGGGTCCACCCCCAACCCAGCGACCAGGGATCTGATGTATGAGACAAACTGTGGCGTGGATAGGGGTTTTCCTTGGCACGGGAGCAAAGGAGCCTCTGGATCCGGAGAAGGCGTGGAATCAAGGAGACGTTGGAGCACCACCACCGGGCACCAGGCGTTTTCGGACTTGAAGAAGCGGATCTGTATGGGAGGACCGGTTTGCGACGTCTTGGTGGATGGAAGGCTTAACACCAGATGGTCCTGGTTCCAGGACAGCCGTTTTTTCTTCAGAAAGATCGTCTTCTTGGAAGAGACTGAGAATTCTCCTGGGTGCAGGAAGCCGTAGAAGCTCAGGTACATTGCGGCCTTGATGACCAGGCTAACGGAAGGGCCAAAAGGGGTGCCATCTAGGGATGCAGACAGCTGCCTGAAAAGTTCGCCGGAGACCGGCCGACGGGAAGGATTTGAGTCCTTGCTGCTTTTTTCAATGCCCCTGAGTGTGGCCTTGACGGCTTGGGATGTGAAAGCCGGGCGAACTTCTGGATTTTGTAGTACCAAGAAATGTTGAGCCCCGGCTAGATACAAACTGATGGTGCTGGGTGCCAGCTTGAGGTTGACATGGCAATGGGCCATGAAAGCCATGATGTATGACACGAAGGCTGTATCCTGCTGAGGATGATCCTTGGAAAATTTTTGGAAGAGGTTCCAACCTGTGTTATAATTGCGGGCCGTGTTGACAGAGAGGGACCGGTGCATGAGGTCCTTGGCGGTTGCCAGCAGGGACCTCAATCCAACATCAGGTCGCTGAAACCGGGAATCCGGGCCCCGGTCTGGTCTGCTTCGGGACACACCTGAAAGAAGGTTTGAAAGTTGAACCTGGATAAGGCATCGGCCGCCGTGTTACTGGCACCTGGGATATGGGCACAAGTGAAATGAAAATTATTGACCATGGCCAGCCAGACCAGTTTGCGCAACAAGGACATGACCCTGGCAGATTTGGCTCGGCCTTTGGAAATGATATCCACCAGGTCCTGACTGTCAGTGATGAACATGACGCTGGAATTGGCCCAGAGGTGACCCCAGACAGATGCGGCTGCCACGATGGGGTAACATTCCAGAAACGGGGATAAACTGAGGGACTGTGGGTCAGAACTGACCTGAGGAGGCCATGGCCCAGCTAACCACTGGGATCCGCAGATGGCCGCAAAACCCTGGGATGCCGCGGCATCAGAGAACACCCTAGCAGATGACTGGGACCATGGGGGCACAAACAGGCTGACCCCGTTCCAGGTAGAAAGAAAGCTGTCCCACATGCGCAAATCTGCCATGGCAGCCCTGTCCAGGTGGATGATGCTGCTGGGTTCGGAGGCTGCAGGAAGGAGTGAGAGCAGGCGGGAAATGAAGGCCCTGCCCTGGGGCATCACCCTCAAGGCAAAGTTCAGCCGGCCCAGGATGGACTGGAGCTCGACCTTGGTCACCTGGGAAGAGGTGATGGCCCCTGCCACGACTTCCCGGATCTGGGACAGCTTTGCCTCTGGAAGCCTGGCCTCCATCCTGTCGGAGTCCAGGACAATGCCCAGGAAGGTGATGGAAGTGACTGGCCCCGAGGTTTTCCCCTGCGAAATTGGGATGCAAAGGGCGGCAAAAAGCTCCAGGAGGGAGTGCAGCCCGGCTGGCTGACATAGCGGAGGTTCTATGAGGAGGAAGTCGTCCAGGTAGTGGATGACCGCTGGGGTGCTGCCGTGGTGGAGCAGGATCCAATGTAAAGCCTGCGCCAGTTGGTCAAATAACCACGGGCTGCTTTTGGAGCCGAACGTCAACCGGTTGGCAAAGTAGAACCTGCCCTCCCACTGAATACCATAAAACTGCCATAGGTGTGGGGCGATGGGCAGCAGTTTGAAGGCGTCCGCTATGTCGGTTTTGGACAGCCAGGCGCCTTTCCCTGCGCTGAGGATGAGGGCGATGGCCTCGTCAATGGATGCATATGACATGGCAAATTCTTCGGAAGGAATCAGTGAGTTGTTGCTGGGGATGACGGAATCATGGGGGGCGGAGAGGTCGTAAATTAAACATTTTTTATTCAAATCCTTTTTGGACACAATACCTATGGGGCTGATCTGCCAGCGAGAGAAAGGAATTCGGCTGAAAGGGCCCAGGAGGAACCCCTTCTCCACCTCCGAGTTCAGGAGTTCCTGAACAGCGGCAGGATCTGCTCTGGCCGACTGCAGATTGTCGCACTCCCAGTTGGAATGGGGGAGTGCCACCAACCCTGTGTCAAAGCCAAAGCAGAGGCCCGTGACCAGGAAATCCACAAAACCCGGCACCGGATGTTCCCGTAACAGGAGGGCCAGGAGGTCAACGTTGCAGTCGGCCAGTCATAGGCGCTTGGACGCCTTCTTGGGACATGTGGACCTGGGATGAGCCCTGAAGCAGATGGAGCAGATGTGCAGGGCCCTGCACCCGCTGAACAGACATGAACCGAAGTTGAAGTTGTTGCACACTTGACTGTTGCCAAGGTACACGATGGGTCTGCCCAGTTTATCGGTGGAGGAGGGGCTGCGGGAGACCCCGGAGGGGCCTGGGATGACCCTGTCCGGTTGGGCCAGTTTGAGGACACCACTCGGTGGCATGAAATATCGACTGGCAAGTCGAACATGCGGGGGCCCGGAGACCGGCGAAGTGCCGGCAGAACAATTCCATGTCCAGGGTGGCCCAGCTGACAGAGAACTGAAACTGGGTCAGTGCGGCGGCGGCCTTGGCTGAGAAGGAGCGGTGGTAGTCATAAAAAGCCGTGCCGCCGTACTTGTGCCCCAGATCAGTGACCCTGTATAGGTATGTGTCCAGCTCCTCCCGGCGAGCTGGGTAGGCGGAGCAGATCACATCCCTATACAGGCTGAAGGCCAAGACAACTCGGGCACCGTGAGTTTACAATTGAGGCGGCCATCTTTGGCCCGAAGGACCACCGAGATTTCCCCGCAGTCAAAGGTCTTCTTATCAGCAGCATCGTGGGACGCAATCAGGATGGACGCGAGATTCACATCCTTGCCCGCAAAGATGTCCTTCCTGATGTTGTCCGGCACGAAGTGTGCCGGAGCCACCACGGGAGCGGCCGGGGTCGTACCTGGAGCTGGTAGCTGATACAGAGGGGGATCGGTGAGAGGGACCACCGCCTGGGATGGCGCCGGTGTCCTGGCCTCCAAGTCCCCCACCCTGGACCTGATGTCGGCCACGGATGAGACGAACGAATCCATGGAGGCCTGCAATTGCACCAAGGACTGCTGGATGGACGGGGTCGGATCTTCTCTCTCAGGAGGACCGGATTCAGTCATCAACAGCCTGTACAGCTCAGCCTTTCTGGCTGAGGCTGGGTGCCTGATGGCCCTTCTGCTTAACTCCGCCACCAGCCTCGGTACGGTCCATCTTCGGAGGGATTCAGGGCCGCCTTGGCCAGAGACCGAAGTACCCGGGAGGGACAACGCGTCGTCCACATCTGAAACCTGAGACATGGCTCCGCAGATAGTAGAGACTTAAAGCGAGACCTGGAATTAGAGACCACAATATGGCAGCTGGAACGGTCACGGGGACCGTGTACCGTGGCTGCTGAGGCCGTGGGTGAACGTATTTGATGACGTAACTGAGAGCTTGGATTCGACACCCTTGCCTTACCGTCTAAGGATCAACGAGAACGACCCGGCTGGCACTGAGGACTGGAAAAGTTAGGAGCGACGTGAGAAAATAGCGGAGCGGACCTGGAAAAAACAATGCAGATGCGGACGGACACACCGCTGTGCTGGCTCAAAGACGGAAACAGAGGGATGAGGAAGAAACACTGAACAAAGAACAGAGGGGTATCGGGAGAGCCCGGAGACGGAGTTGAAGACTGCGGTGAGAAGGAGGCCTGAAGGTTCCTGGGTGGGTGGCGAGGAGTAACCCGAAGGTTTCAGGATGGGGACGCGAGCCGGGTTGCCTGGGTGCCACCAGGTACGTGGGAACTGGAAGACACCTGACGTGCTGGTTAGCGACCGTAACGGGGGCTGCGCGCAGTGGGCAGAAGCAACCAGGAACGAGACCCTGGTGCTATTGGCAACGGAGGACAGAGGAGACCCCTGGGCCCCGGGGTACCTGGACAGAGAAGACACCTGAACGTCTCAGGCTAGATGGACAGAGAAGACACCTGCATGCTTCAGGGTACCTGGACAGAGAAGACACCTGAACGTTTCAGGCTAAGATGGACAGAGAAGACACCTGCACGCTTCAGGGTACCTGGACAGAGAAGACACCTGAACGTTTTAGGCTAAGATGGACAGAGAAGACACCTGAACGCTTCAGGATACCTGGACAGAGAAGACACCTGAACGCCTCAGGCTAAGATGGACAGAGAAGACACCTGAACGCTTCAGGGTACCTGGACAGAGAAGACACCTGAACGTTTCAGGCTAAGATGGACAGAGAAGACACCTGAACGCTTCAGGATACCTGGACAGAGAAGACACCTGAAGCTTCAGGGTACCTGGACCGAGATGACGCCTGAACGTCTCAGGCTAAGATGGACAGAGAAGACACCTGAACGCTTCAGGGTACCTGGACAGAGAAGACGCCTGAACACCTCAGGCTGAGATGGACAGAGAAGGCACCTGAAAAAAAGAAAAAGAAAAATAAATATATATATATATATATATATATATATATATATATACACAAACCGGATTCCAAAAAAGTTGGGACACTAAACAAATCGTGAATAAAAACTGAATGCAATGATGTGGAGATGGCAAATGTCAATATTTTATTTGTAATAGAACGTAGATGACAGATCAAACGTTTAATCCGAGTAAATGTATCATTTTAAAGGAAAAATACGTTGATTCAAAATTTCACGATGTCAACAAATCCCAAAAAAGTTGGGACAAGTAGCAATAAGAGGCTGGAAAAAGTAAATTTGAGCATAACGAAGAGCTGGAAGACCAATTAACACTAATTAGGTCAATTGGCAACATGATTGGGTATAAAAAGAGCTTCTCAGAGTGGCAGTGTCTCTCAGAAGCCAAGATGGGTAGAGGATCACCAATTCCCACAATGTTGCGCAGAAAGATAGTGGAGCAATATCAGAAAGGTGTTACCCAGCGAAAAATTGCAAAGACTTTGCATCTATCATCATCAACTGTGCATAACATCATCCGAAGATTCAGAGAATCTGGAACAATCTCTGTGTGTAAGGGTCAAGGCCGTAAAACCATACTGGATGCCCGTGATCTCCGGGCCCTTAAACGACACTGCACCACAAACAGGAATGCTACTGTAAAGAAAATCACAGAATGGGCTCAGTAATACTTCCAGAAACCATTGTCAGTGAACACAATCCACCGTGCCATCCGCCGTTGCCAGCTGAAACTCTACAGTGCAAAGAAGAAGCCATTTCTAAGCAAGATCCACAAGCTCAGGTGTTTTCACTGGGCCAGGGATCATTTAAAATGGAGTGTGGCAAAATGGAAGACTGTTCTGTGGTCAGACGAGTCACGATTCGAAGTTCTTTTTGGAAATCTGGGACGCCATGTCATCCGGACCAAAGAGGACAAGGACAACCCAAGTTGTTATCAACGCTCAGTTCAGAAGCCTGCATCTCTGATGGTATGTTGTTGCATGAGTGCGTGTGGCATGGGCAGCATGCATGTCTGGAAAGGCACCATCAATGCAGAAAACTATATTCAGGTTCTAGAACAACATATGCTCCCATCCAGACGTCATCTCTTTCAGGGAAGACCCTGCATTTTTCAACAAGATAATGCCAGACCACATTCTGCATCAATCACAACATCATGGCTGCGTAGGAGAAGGATCCGGGTACTGAAATGGCCAGTCTGCAGTCCAGATCTTTCACCTATAGAGAACATTTGGCGCATCATAAAGAGGAAGGTGCAACAAAGAAGGCCCAAGACGATTGAACAGTTAGAGGCCTGTATTAGACAAGAATGGGAGAGCATTCTTATTTCTAAACTTGAGAATCTGGTCTCCTCGGTCCCAAGACGTCTGTTGAGTGTTGTAAGAAGAAGGGGAAATGCCACACAGTGGTGAAAATGGCCTTGTCCCAACTTTTTGGGGATTTGTTGACGCCATGAAATTCTGATTCAACATATTTTTCCCTTAAAATTGTACATTTTCTTAGTTTAAACTTTCGTTCCGTGATTTATGTTCTATTCTGAATAAAATATTAGAAGTTGGCACCTCCACATCATTGCTTTCAGTTTTAATTCACGATTTGTATAGTGTCCCAACTTTTTTGGAATCCGGTTTGTATATATGTATATAAAAAACAAAAAAAAAGAGAAACATAAATTTTTTTTTTTTTTTTTTATCGTATAAAGAAATTTAAATATATATACAAATTAATCGGTAGGTTCCAATCTCCAGCCACTTCATACGCGGTTCCTCAATCCGCTGGGCTGGAAGGGACCTAGGTCAGCACGGGTTCAAAAAAAAAAAAAAAAACCCCGGGGGTCTCACAACAAGTAGACCAGGCCATCATTACTCGCCATACCCATTCAGCGGTCACCATACGCTCACTGCAGTCATCTACTCTATGGGGCGACAGTGCCACATGTTATATGTCTATGCTTCACGTTATATACTGCTGTCTCATCTACTACCTACTTCTGTCTCCTGGCTCGCCAGGCTCATACCTACCTCTGCCTCCTGGATCGCCCAGGCACGCACCTACCTCTGCCTCCTGGTTCGTCCAGGCTCACACCTACCTCTACCTCCTGGCTCCCAGGCTCATACCTACCTCTGCCTCCTGGATCGCCCAGGCACGCACCTACCTCTGCCTCCTGGATCGCCCAGGCACGCACCTTCTTCTGTCTCCTGGTTCGTCCAGGCTCACACCTACCTCTACCTCCTGGCTCCCCAGGCTCATACCTACCTCTGTCTCCTGGATCGCCCAGGCACGCACCTACCTCTGCCTCCTGGATCGCCCAGGCACGCACTTTCTTCTGTCTCCTGGTTCGTCCAGGCTCACACCTACCTCTATCTTCTGGTCACCCAGTACCGGCACCCTCCTCAGTTATGTTCTCTTTTTCTTCCGAACTTACGAATTGCCTCTCAGGAACGTGTCCTGATCGTTCACCGTGCGACATTTTTGGATCAAGGTCAGGTGACCCAACACATCGGTTCAGGTAGTAGCCTCTAAGCCAGGTACGTTGCCCAGACCGACTCAAGCCTTCTCGTAGGCACCAGTCGTTCTACGTTCTGATCACATATAGTTATTCGGGACAACATGTCTCTCCCTGGAACGTCCGTCTCAGGCCAGCCGGGCAACACGTCCCTGAGAAGCTGGACGGTTCCCAGGCTGATCGCGGAACTCAATAGACGGGGCATTCCGCACCCGGCCTCTGCCCGCAAAGCAGAGTTATACAAGCGGTTGATGACCACCCCGGGTCCGTCGGGCGTCCGACAAAGACACCCAACAGTCTTTGAGGCATCTGCAAGCCACCATTGACTCCTTGGTCGGCATGGTGACTGATGCCCAGTCCAGGGTTTCGGTACTGGAGTCCCGGGCCCCGACCCATCCCCCCAGGCTTCCCACCCTCCGGCCGAGTCCGTGGTTCCTCAGATGGCCTCCGTAGGTACGGCCATTTTCACTCCCAGGGTGGCCCCGGCTCATTTCATCCCGGATGGCATTAAGAAGGATATACTGGCGGGAAAAGACGTGAACTTGGCGTCCATCCTTATCGCCTCACAGGACCTCCCTGAGAACAGGGTCATCAACTGTGGTGACGTCTCCCTTGTCCTGAGGGCCAAGGACGCAAGGCTGAACCGAAAACTCACCATCCCGGAATTTGTTTTGGCGTTCAGCCTGTTCAGGGATGTTGTGTGCTCGGCCCAACCCACAAGAAGGGAGGAACTGGATTCCTACCTCTATCTGGTCACCGATCTGGGGCATAAGTACGGTGGCGCGTCATTTTATCACTATCACCGCTCCTTCTCTGCGAAGGCTGCGGCTGCCCTGGTTCAATTCCAGTTCGTCACCAATTGGGCGAATATAGACATGGAGTTGTTCTGTCGCCACTTCGCGGGTCTCAGGGCCCCGTCCTGCTCAGGGTGCCAGTCCATCTTCCATTCCATGGACTGGTGTCCGAACGCGGTCAACCCTGTCCAGGATAGGTCCCTGCCTGGTCCCTCAGGTCTCCAACTGGGCACCCCCGAAGTGGACAAACTGGGCAGACCCATCGTGTACCTGGGCAAGTCCCAGGTCTGCAATAATTACAACATGAACGGTTGCGGTTTCAACAGTTGCAGGGCCCTCCATGTCTGCTCCCAGTGTTTCAGGGCTCACCCGCGTTCCGCCTGTCCCAAGAGGTTGGCAAGGCAGCTATGACTAGCCGACATTGACCTTGACCTCCTTGGAATCCTTCTGCAGGACCACCCCGATAGGGGGTTTGTGCAATTCTTGCTGTCCGGCTTCACAGAGGGATTTCACATGGGCCTCATCGCCCTGCCGCAGACGTCTTGGGAGGGCGGCAACCTGAGGTCGGCTTCTGAAGACCCGGCAGCGGTTGAGGAGTTGCTCCAAGCGGAAGTCGACAAAGGGTTCCTAATTGGTCCACTTGAGTCGATACCGTTTCCTTCCTGGCGCATCAACCCCATTGGTCTGGTGTCCCAAAAAAATACAAATAAAAAAAGGTTAATATATGACCTGTCCGCGCCTCATGCCTCTGCCGTCCCCAGTCTGAACCCGCTCATCCCATCCGAGGAGTTCTCCATCAAATATTCCTCTATAGACGAAGCGATCAAAGAGATAGTAAACTCCGGCAAGGGCTCCTGGTTGGCAAAAGCGGACATCTTGGACGCTTTCAAGCTCCTCCCCGTCAAACCGTACTTATGGGGTTACTACGGGCTTCAATGGGCCAATCGTTATTATTTTGCAAACAGGCTCACGTTTGGGTCAAAGAGTAGCCCTTAGTTGTTCGACCAATTTGCCAAGGCCCTGCTCTGGATCCTCGTTCACCATGGCGGTTTACCTACGGTCATTCACTACCTCGATGACTTCCTGATCATCGAGGGTCCACAAGGCGGGTCGGGCAACCTGGCTAATTCTCCAGATTTTTTCCTGCCTGCAGGTCCCGATAGCCCATGCAAAGACTGAGGGCCCCGCCCATCGGGTGACGTTCCTCGGCATCACCCTGGATTCCATCCGGATGGAGGCCAGCCTCCCGGGGGAAAAACTGGCGAGTTGCCGTGCGGCAATTTCCCACGCCATGTCCGTAGGCTATCTGTCTAGGGTGGAGCTCCAGTCCCTGCTGGGGCGTTTCAACTTCGCCTCCAGAATTATGCCCCAGGGCAGGGCTTTCACCTCCAGGTTGCTACAGCTGCTGCCTTCGGCTCCTGACCAGAGCAGCATCGTCCACTTGGACAGCCATGCCAGGGGGGACTTGGCCATGTGGTCCCTGTTCCTATCCTCCTGGAACGGGATCTCCCTCTTTGTACCGTCATGGGCGCCGTCATACCCCACCGTTTTCTCGGACGCCGCTGCGTCCCGGGGGTATGCCGCTATTTTTGGGTCCCATTGGATGGCTGGCCAGTGGCCCGTAGAAATCTGGTCAGTCGCCGAAAATCTGAATTCATCTTCCCTCCTGGAGCTCTACCCCATCGTGGCGGCAGCCCAGGTATGGGGTCACCGCTGGGCGAACACACCAGTGATGTTCATCACCGATAATCAAGCGTTGGTGGACATCATCACAAAAGGTCGGGCTAAATCCCCCAGGATCATGTCCCTCCTGCGCAGACTAGTTTGGCTCTCCCTCACTCATAATTTCCATGTGTTCTGCAGTCATATCCCGGGGGTCGAGAACGTGGCGGCAGATACCCTGTCCCTATTTAATTTCCCCCTCTTTTTTCAGGTGCTGCCAGGAGCGGACCCCTCGGGGTTCCCCCTTCCGGTCTTCCAGTCTCTAGTGATGGACTAGAGTCCCTCCTTACCCACGCCAGGAACCTGGTCCAGCACTCCCTCTCCTCCAATACCGTCAGGAACTACCGAGCCGGCCTCAGGGTTTACGAAGATTTCGCAAGGTCCCACCCGCAAGGTGGCTTGGACGATGTCTCCTACACCCTGGCGTTCATAGCCCACTGTCACCGCAACCTCAGGCTGTCATTCAACACCATCAAGCTATACCTAGCGGGGATACAGCACTACGCTATGCTTCATAACCCAAATGGAGGTTCCATCTTTTCAGTCCAAGCAGTAAAAGCTGCCCTTAGGGGGATCCAGAAGTGCGAGGTCGTCCCTCCCGCCCGTAGGCAGCCTGTCTCCGGCGACATGTTCAGGCGACTCTCGTCCGCGCTGGATGGACTTCCTTTTGGCCACTCTCCTAGTTTGATCATCAAGGCAGCCATGTATCTCGGGTTTTACGGGTTCCTCAGGCCAGGTGAATTCACCAGCACCTCCCCTAAACGGCAGGGGTTGCAGGTGCGACAGTTGTCCTGGGCCCATGACCATTTTGTCCTCTGGCTCCCTTCCACGAAGGCCAATCAGCATGGTCCACCCTCGGAGGTCAGGTTCTTTAAAACCTCCAACGATTGGTGCCCAGTCATTGTCCTCCGTCAACTGCTAGCCCTGTTGCAGGATGCCTCCCCAGAGGCCCCGCTGCTTCCTTGGCGTGGGGGGCCCCTGACGTCAATCCAGTTTGTGTCCCACATTAGAACACTGGCCTCAGGTCTCGGTTATGACCCTCTGGCCTTCACAGGACACTCGCTCTGCATCGGGGCCGCGTCCTCAGCATCAAAAAACGGGGTCCTGGCGCACGTGATTGAATGCATGGGTAGGTGGCACTCTTCTTGCTTCACGAGATACATCCCGAACCCGCATGTAGAGATTTCCCAGGCATTCTGTAACCTTGCTCTCTGAGTGGCATTAAAGACTTTCATCACTACTCTGCTCTCCTCGTTATTTTTGCCCACTACTAGGCTTACCCTCGCTCCTGGCTTCTGGCACAACATAGCCAGCTAGGTCAGGGGAAGCGCTTCACCCACTCGTCACAGTTAAGCCTCTCCCATAAGTGGAAGGTTGAAAAGTCAGCCTGAATTTGTGGGAGGGGCATCTTACCTTTTTAAGCTCCAGCCCCCAGCTCCTCAGGGCGCTTCTGTTCACACCCACCCACCCCCCCTGTTCTCAAACACTCCCCTTAGGGTACGCCCACTACTAGGCTTACCTCGCTCCTGGCTTCCGGCACAACACAGCCAGCTAGGTCAGGGGAAGCGCTTCACCCACTCGTCACAGTTAAGCCTCTCCCATAATTCAAATGTTGGTGTGTGTGTGCGTGTGGAGGAGAGTAATCTCATAGTAGGTTGACAACTTGTCTTTTACGCTAGAGAAAACTTTTCTCTGACCTTGCAATTTGAATGCACAGTAGACATTAGGTCAAAATCTGTTACTGGCACCGTGACTCCATTATTTCCAAAGTCAATTGTCAGTAGCAGTGTCTTCAGTGTGTTTCGGGAAATGGAAAGACTTTTTATTGCACCTCTTTAAGTTCCATAAAAATAGACTTGAAAACTGTTCCATATCTTGTGTGACTGTACATTAGGCCCAAAATGTCAGGAATATGGAAGTATTCCTAACAATAGACCCAGGGCCAGGCCTTGTTCTCCCAGAGCCGGAATGTGGGTAGTAGCAGCACCAGCTATGCAGAAAGAAGCAATGGTAGTAGTAGTATGCAGCAGTTGTCCCTGCTGGCTTCAGAAAGATGCCACATTATCATTGAGGATGAGATTGAGGATTGTGTGGCTCACTCCTCTTTGCAGGATAACATGGAGGTGACTTTTGAGTCTGTGGAGCCGGGCGTCATAGCGGTTTTTCTGCTCATCCCACTTGCAGCCTCAGAGAAGGTTTTGACTGGAGTCCTGTCTGTCTTCACTCGCCCTTCCTGGTGGGGTGCCTGTTTTCTCCCTTTGTTGGCAAGAAAACCCCACTATGCCCTGCTGCAAAGAGTCTGCCTGTTGACTGTGACGAAATCACCTTTGTCACTGGGAGTTGGAGAGGCCTGCTTGCCAGCCTCTTGCCCTGTGACTATGGCCACTGGGACACTATTTTGGCATATTGGATTTTAAAGGCCCTTGGACTT